>NC_091952.1:254758203-254788203 GCF_031021105.1 Erythrolamprus reginae
AATATTCTCTTCTATGGGGAACATCAAGTGGGCATCTCTGCAAAGGAAACCTCCCACACTCTGCTTGTTGATAATAGGCAGGTGATTCATTGCGAAGGAAGGCTGTTTGCATTCTTCAAAGCTCTAGGAGGAAGAAGGCTGCTTTTGCAATAGATCTGGCAGATTTGTTTCGTCCCGAGATGATGACCATGAAGTCTTTTTGTGCTGTCAATCTTCTATGTTTCTATGAAGCGAAAGTTAAAATAAGGAAGCCAGCATCATGACCCCACATATAAAATGCATATAATGGTTCAAACACTCCATATAAATATTCAGCAATATATGTGCTTAGACGGTGCTGCCCAGACAATGGCCTGGTGGCAGCATTCTCAAATTTTAATGTAGGCTGCCAAGAAGTCAGTTCTGAAATTAAAATACGGTGATACCTCGTCTTACGAACTTAATTGGTTCCGGGACGAGGTTTGTAAGGTGAAAAGTTTGTAAGATGAAACAATGTTTCCCATAGGAATCAATGAAAAAGCAATTAATGCGTGCAAGCCCAAAACTCACCCCCTTTTGCCAGCCGAAGCGTCCGTTTTTGCGCTGCTGGGATTTCCCTGAGGCTCCCCTCCATGGGAAACCCCATCTCCGGACTTCTGTGTTTTTGTGATGCTGCAGGGGAATCCCAGCAGGGGAATCTCAGCAGCACAAAACCAGGGGCTTTGCTGGCAACAGAAGTCCGGATGTGGGGTTTCCCAGTGAGGGGAGGCTCAGCGAAATTGCAGCATCACAAAAAATCCTCGAAACCCCACCTTCTTCTCTTCTCTTCTCTTCTCTTCATTTCTCTTCTCTTCTTCTCTTCTCTTCCATTCCATTCCATTCCCTTTTCTCTGTTCTATGTTCTCTTCTCTTTTTCTTTTCTTTTCTTCTCTTCTCTTCTTCTCTTCCCTTCTCTTCCATTCCATTCCCTGTTCTCTGTTCTCTTTTCTTTTTCTTCTCTTCTCTTCTCTTCTTCTTCTCTTCCCTTCTCTTCCATTCCATTCAATTCTCTGTTCTATGTTCTCTTCCCTTCCCTTCCATTCTCTGTTCTACCTTCTCTTCTCTTCTCGTCTCTTCCATTCCATTCCATTCAATTCTCTTTTCTATGTTCTCTTCTCTTCCCTTCCCTTCCATTCTCTGTTCTACCTTCTCTTCTCTTCTCTTCTTTCCTTTTCTTCTCTTCTTCTTCTCTTCCATTCCATTCCCTGTTCTCTGTTCTCTTCTCTTTTTCTTCTCTTCTCTTCTTCTTCTCTTCCCTTCTCTTCCATTCCATTCCATTCAATTCTCTGTTCTATGTTCTCTTCCCTTCCCTTCCATTCTCTGTTCTACCTTCTCTTCTCTTCTCGTCTCTTCCATTCCATTCCATTCAATTCTCTTTTCTATGTTCTCTTCTCTTCCCTTCCCTTCTCTTTTCTACCTTCTCTTCTCTTCTCTTTTTCCTTTCCTTTTCTTCTCTTCTTCTTCTCTTCCATTCCATTCCCTGTTCTCTGTTCTCTTCTCTTCTCTTTTTCTTCTCTTCTCTTCTCTTCTTCTTCTCTTCCCTTCTCTTCCATTCAATTCTCTGTTCTATGTTCTCTTCCCTTCCCTTCCCTTCCCTTCCATTCTCTGTTCTACCTTCTCTCCTCTTCTCGTCTCTTCCATTCCATTCCATTCCCTGTTCTCTGTTCTCTTCTCTTCTCTTTTTCTTCTCTTCTCTTCTTCTTCTCTTCCCTTCTCTTCTCTTCTCTTCCATTCCATTCAATTCTCTTTTCTATGTTCTCTTCTCTTCCCTTCCATTCTCTGTTCTACCTTCTCTTCTCTTCTCTTTTTCCTTTTCTTCTCTTCTTCTTCTCTTCTCTTCCATTCCATTCCCTGTTCTCTCTTCTCTTTTTCTTCTCTTCTCTTCTCCTTCTCTTCCCTTCTCTTCCATTCCATTCAATTCTCTGTTCTATGTTCTCTTCTCTTCCCTTCCCTTCCCTTCCATTCTCTGTTCTACCTTCTCTTCTCTTCCATTCCCTGTTCTCTGTTCTCTGTTCTCTTCTCTTCTTCTTCTTCTTCTCTTCCCTTCTCTTCCATTCCATTCAATTCTCTGTTCTATGTTCTCTTCTCTTCTCTTTTTCTTCTCTTCTCTTCTCTCAGGAATATAAAGACAATGTCATATTTGCCTTTCCCCCTGTATTTTTGAGAAGTCAGATTGCTTCTAACCGGTTCTGTTCGTGTTTAACAGCTCACATTCGTGGAGCGTTGCTGGGCTACGTCGATTAATTAAAACTCAGAATGGAGCAAAGTGGCCAAGGAGAACAATAGGAAACTTGGAGAAGGAAGGAGAGCGAAAGAAAAGAAAGGAGGAAGAAAAAAGAAGCACTTCATTGAGATTCTAGGCAGGCGCCACCTGAATTTAAACCATTTGTCCCTTGCTTAAAAACACGCAAGGGTTCAGCGAAATGATTTCACTCTTTCTAAGCCTCGGCTCATCGTTGGCCCCCTTCTGAAAGTTGGGGGAAGGCGCTTGGCAAAAATTGTGGGTCAGCGTGTGCTCCGGTCTTCCATTCTTGTGCATGGAGCAGACCATGTAATCCTCAGTCTGACAACGTCGGGGAGGGGGAAATGGGTGTTTGAAAGAAAGAGGAAAGGAGATGTTTAATGAAGAGCCAGAGAGGAGAGGGTTGACAAGGGCAAAGGCCCCTTTGGGAATCTCTCGGTCGACTTTCCAACCCAAGACTTACGCTCGACTTATTTCAGTGGAAGGAGAAGAGGGGAAAGGAAGAGAAAGAGGAGGAGAAAGGGAAGGGGAAAGGAAGGGGAGGAAGAGGAAGGAGGGGGGAGGAAGAGGAAAAGGAAGAGGAAGGAGCAGGAGGAGGAGGAAGAGGAAGAGGAGAAGGGGGAGAAGAAGAAGAGGAAGGAGGGGGAGGAGGAGAAAGAGGAAGAAGGAGGAGGAGAAGAGGAATGAGGAGGAGGAGAAGGAGGAGAAGGGAGGAGGAGAGGAAGAGGAGGAGAAGAAGAAGAGGAATAGGAATGAAGAGGAGGAGGAGGAGATGGAGGAGGAGGAGGGAGGTGGAGGAGGAGAGGAAGAGGAGGAGAAAAAGGAGGAGGGAGGAGGAGGAGAAGAAAAAGGTGAAGGAGAAGAAAGAAAAGGAGGAAGAGGAGGCCGAAAAGGAGGGGAACTGAAAGAGGAAGTGGAAGCTAGTGGGGGAGAAGGAGGGAGAGAAGCAGGGGAGAAGGAGGAGGAGAGGAGGAAGGAGAAGAAGAGGAGAAGGAGGAGAAGAGGAAAAGGAAGGGGGGAGAGGAAAGTAGTGGGGGAGATGGAGGATGAGGTGGAGAGGAAGAAGAAGGAGGAGGCTGGTGCAGGAGAAGGAAGGGAAGAAGAGGAAGAGAAAGAGAAAGAGGAGGAAAGAGTGATGCCCTCTGAATATCCTGGACTACAACTCTCATCATGCTCAGCCATTGACCTCTGAATGAAGCTCAAATTACTGAAGATGGGTGTGTGTGCCTTTCATACTTTTTGTGCTTTTGTGTCAGGCCAAAGACTTGGGCCTGCCACAAATAGAAAAGTACTGTGGGAATTGAGGAGGGGTGGTTGCATGAGAGGGAAAAATACTAGCCCCAACAAATTCTTTCCAGAGATTCAAGGTCATCTTTTGTTCAGCACCCAGCCGGAAGTAACTGGGAGAATCATGGACCTTGAGAGAACCACCGGAGTGAGCCATGTGATTTACTTGTGGGTGTGTTGGCAAAGGATGAACCTTAACCCGGGTGGAGAACTATAGGAAAGGTTAGTATTGGGTTCATAACCTACACGGCTCTCTTAATAACAGAGCGGGCGGCATATAACTTCAATAAAATAAAGATAAATTAAATAAATAAATTGGAACTTGGAAGAAGGCCAAAGTTTGGCCTCTGCTTTATTTCTCAGATGTTAATTGGGACGCCGACATTTTGTGCAAAGGATTTCCTCTTACTAACGTGTTGTGTTTATAGATGCAAAGGCTGTGTAAGCTTTTATAGATTTAATTGGCTGATTCACTCAGCTACAAACCCGAGGAATCCCAGAATAAATCCACAGAAACCGCTGGGAACAAGAGGAAGCAGCACAAAAGCGTTTGCACAATCCGCTTGTGGTAATAATAATAATTAATAATAATTTATTAGATTTGTATGCCGCCCCTCTCTGAGGACTCAGAGCGGCTCACAACAACAATACATCGGGTACAAATCTAATGTTAAAACAGTTTAAAACCGTTATTATAAAAAGAAAACAATCACACAACCTAACAGACCATACGTAAACCATATTATTATTCAAAGTGTTGGTCATGACCTTTAAAGCCCTACATGGCACCGGACCAGATTATCTCAGGGACCGCCTTCTGCTGCACAAATCCCAGCGACCGATAAGGTCCCACAGAATTGGCCTTCTCCGGGTCCCATCGACTAAACAGTGTCGTTTGGCGGGCCCCAGGGGAAGACCCTTCTCTGTGGCGGCCCCGTCCCTCTGGAACCAACTCCCCCCGGAGATTAGAACTGCCCCCACCCTTCCTGTCTTTCGTAAACTACTCAAGACTCACTTATACCGCCAGGCATGGGGGAGTTGAGACACCTTTCCCCCAGGCTTTTTTTAATACAGTACTTTGTTTTATGTTTGGTATGAATGTGCTGTTTGGTTTTTTTAAAATAATGATAGGGTTTTATATGTTTTTTAATATTACATTTGTTCCACTGCTATATTGTTTTTATTACTGTTGTGAGTCACCCCGAGTCTTCGGAGAGGGGCGGCATACAAATCTAATAAATAAAATAAATAAATAAATAAAATAAATAAAATAAAATAAAATAATTACTATTACTATTATTATCATTTATTTATTCATTCATTCATTCATTCATTCATTCATTCATTCATTCATTCATTCATTCATTTATTAGATTTATATGCCGCCCCTCTCCGCGGACTCGGAGCAACTCACAACAAGAAAAAACAGTACAAATCCAATATTTAAAAAACAGTTTAAAACTGTTAACATAAAAACAATCATACCTCTCATGCAGACCATACATAAAGTGGAAACGGCCCAGGGGAATCAATTTCCCCATGCCTGATGGCAGAGGTGGGTTTTGAGGAGTTTGCGAAAGGCAAGGAGGGTGGGGGCAGTCCTAATCCCTGGGGGGAGTTGATTCCAGAGGACCGGGGCCACCACAGAGAAGGCTCTTCCCCTGGGTCCCACCAGACGGCATTGTTTAGTCGATGGGACCCGGAGAAGGCCAACTCTGTGGGACCTAATCAATCGCTGGGATTTTTGCGGCAGAAGGCGGTCCCGAAGATATTCTGGTCCAATGCCATGTAGGGCTTTATAGGTCATGACCAACACTTTGAATTGTGACCGGAAACTGATCGGCAGCCAGTGCAAGCCGCGGAGTGTTGCAGACACGTGGGCGAATCTAGAAAGCCCCATGATGGCTCTTGCGGCTGCATTCTGCATGATCTGAAGTTTCCGAACACTTTTCAAAGGTAGCCCCATGTAGAGACCGTTGCAGTAGTCGAACCTCGAGGTAGTTCCAAAGTTGTGCACAACGTCCTCCATGTATGACCAAACACCGAGAACCCGCCCCCACCATTTGTTGCTAAATGAACCATTTGTTCGGTGAATTTCTCATCCATTTCATGCCACGTTTGTCAAATAAATCACTACAGTTGTTACGCGAGCCACACGGTTGTTAAGTGGATGACTCTGCCCCCCTCCTTGGACTTTACGTATCGGAAGGTCACAAACGGGGATCATGTGACCCCTTCACAACTGTCGCAAGGTCATGCCAGTTGCCAAGCATCTTGAATTTTGATTATGTGACCGCGGGGTTGCTTATCCTGTTTGGAAATGTGAAAAACGGTCCTGGGCCACTTTTAAAAGCGCCGTTGTGACTTTGGACGTTGAGTAAGTGAAGTGTTATAAGTTGAGATGTAACTGTATGTATTACTTATTTGCTTTTTTTCTTTTCCTGCGGCACATAAATCACCACATTATATTTCCACGATCCACAATAGATCCAAGAAAGAGAATTGGTTGAAAAATACTATATTTTTTGGGAATATAAGACAAACCTTTTTCCTCCTAAAAGAGGCTGAAAATTTGGGTGCGTGGTATACTCCAAATGTAGCTTTTGGGAAGCTTTTTTTCCTCAGCCCTTAGGAGGTGCCAATGATCTTCCTGATTTTTCCTGGCTTGCAGGCTTTTTCTCTATTGCTACTCCCTCCCAAAAACGTTTTTTCAGCCCTAATGAGATGCTAAGGATATTCACGGCTTGAAGGATTTTTTCATTCCTACTCTGAAGATTTTTTTCCCCAACCCTAAATCTTTGCAGTCTTTTTTATTGCTATTTCTTTCTTTCTTTCTTTTTGTTTCTCTCTCCTTTTCTTTCTTTCTTTCTGCTTTTTCCTTCCTTCCTTCCTTTCTCTTCTTTTTTTCCCATCCATCCTTCCTTCCTCCCTCCCTCCCTCCCTTCCACCTACTTAGTGACCTTCTTCCTTCCTTACCTGGAAGCAGGGGGGCTTTGCCCTCTGAGTCCCTTTCAGGATTACTTCCACCTTTTCCATTTCCATTGCAGTGTAATGCAAAATGCATAGAGAAGAGCAAAGAGACATTTTCGACATCTCTTCTGTTTATTTTCAGGAATTAATCAGGTTTTTCTGCACCAGTCTGAAGATTCTAATCAGTTTTATCAATAAAATGAAAATGAGAGCAGCTGTCTGGGTTTTATGTATTGATTTATTGATTCAATTGATACAGCCACCCATCTCAGCAGGTGACTCCGCAATGTTGTTTTTAAAAGTGTTGCTAAATACAGTTTTCGAATGAGGTTGCTTGCAAATTCAAGGCGTACAACCAAGATAGATCTCTGGGTTCTTCTGGGTTTTCCTTTTCTAAGAAAATAACATATTCTCTGAATTCCTTCCTTTCTTTCTTCCTCCCTCATTCCCTCTCTTCTCCCTGAACCATAAATTCCCCCTTTTCTTCCCTTCCCTTCCCTTATTTCCTATCCACTTCCTTTCTTTACCTCTTATTCCTTTCCTTTCCTTCCTATCCTCCTTTCCTTTCCTTTCCTCTTCTTCTTCCTTTCCTTTCCTTCCTTCCCCCCTTCCCTCCCCCCCACCTTCTGCCTCCAAGTCAGCTTATGCAGGAAATCACGTGGACAGACTGGAAATGGGTGCCAGCGCTGATGATGTTACCTAGTTGGGTCATGAAATGTCTGCAAGAAAACCTACCAACCTCTGAGAGGACCCCACAGATGTCCTCCCTCCCTCCTCCTCCTCCTCTCTGCAAACCCCACTCCCTTCTATGCACAGTCCTCGGAGAGGGGTGGCATACAAATCTAATAAATTATTATTATTATTATTATTATTATTATTATTATTATTATTATTAATAATAATAATTTGATTTGTATGCCCAAGATATTGCCTAGTTGGGTTGTGAAATGTCTGCAACCTTCTCTTTCTCCTCTTCTCTCCTCCTTCTTCTCCTTCCTCTTCTTCTTCGCCTCCTCCTCTCCTCCCCTTTCTCTTCACACATGTGCGTGGGGGGGAGTAGGAAGGGTAGGGCCAAGGTTGCCCAGGGTGCCTCCCGTTCCTGCTGAATTTTGGGGCAGAGGGAGCGGATTGGAGCCCCGTGCTCCAACTTGGCGCCTCCCCCCCCCCGCACTCCCCGCACGAGAGAGGTTGGAGGATCGCCCCTCCGGCGCTTTCCAGGTCTTCTCCGCGGGAAGGCAGCAGAGGAGAGGTGCTTTGGCGCGCCTGCGCAGAGGAGAGACCCTCGCTGGGGGGTTGAGCGTTCCGAAGGCGCTCAGCTCCCCGTTCCCACGTTCATTACTCTTTCTTTCTTTCTTTCTTTCTTTCTTTCTTTCTTTCTTTCTTTCTTTCTTTCTTTCTTCATCCTCCTTTCTTGTCTTCCTTCCTTCCTGTCTTGTTTCCTGTTTTCCTGTCTTCCTTCCTGTTTTCCTTCCTTCCTTCCTGTTTTCCTTCCTTCCTTCCTTCTCTCATTCCTCCCTTCCTCATTCCTCCATTCTTTCCTTCTTTCCTCCCTCCCTCCCTTCTACTTCCTCCCCCTTCCTTCCTTCCCTCCCTCTGCTTCCTTCCTTCCCTCCCTCCCTCCCTCCCTCCCTTTCTTCTCACATTTCCCCGCAGGGAGGAATCAAGGGTCCCCCCCCCCCGGCAAGCTCTCCCCTTCCTTCCCAACCTACCCCGTCCCTACTCATACTCATTTCCCCCTCCCTATTTCCCTTTCTCCCCAACCTGGGCCAGGAGCCTCCCTTCCAACCGGCGCCCATGCCCAGCTGTTTCTTCCCCCCTCCAAGCTTTGCATTTTGCAAAAACCGCCCCCCCCCCCCCCGTGATCCTCTGGGGGGGGTCTGTGCTAGCCCCCCCCCATTCCATCCCCCGTTCCTCATCCGGACATCGCACCCTGCCACCTAACCAACCGGCGCGGGGGTCTTGCAGCAACCTCTCCAAGAAAGTTCTTTTTCCCGGGGTGGGTCGCTGTTTTCCCGCTTAGCGGTGGAGCCCTTCTCTTTCCCGCGGTTGGCTTTTGAGGGGGAGGGGGGAGGGAAGGGGGGGGGAGAGAAGGAGGAAGGAAGGATGACAGCCTGCTTATGCCCCGCTTTGCCTCCTGTCGGAGAGGCTTCTGCCGGCTCGGCAAAGCGAGCCGTGCGCCCGAGAGCGCGCAGCGATCCGTCACTGGCTCTTTTCCCCACCTCTCCTTCTCTCGCCCGCCCTCCTCCTCCTCCTCCTCCTCTCCATCCCTCTCTTTCTCTCTCTCTCTCTCTCCCTCACTCCCTGGCGAGAGAGAGCTGGAAGGAAGCTTATAAAAATCCTGATGTAATCCGCGCCGCAGCCTCTGGGTACCGCGAAGCGCCGCGGTCCAGGCGCCGGGGGAGAACCCCAGAGCGCACGCCAGCAAAGCAGCTCCAGGTGGCTAAACGGAGCGGGCGAGGAGGAGGAGGAGGAGGAAGAAGAAGAAGAAGAAGAGGTTTTCGGGCAGCGGAGGGGACCTTTTCTGGGGGGAGCTCCGTTTGCTCTCCCTACCTCAACGCCGAGGAAGAAAGCGTAAAATCCAGCCGAAGCCGCGGGCTGTGCCGGTGCGAGGAACCGCTTCTGTTGGGTCGGATCTCCGGACATCTCTCTTCATCCACATCCTCTCGGTCCAGCTTGGGTTTATTTCCCCCTTGGCTGAAGGAAGCTCGCGCCCAACCAATTACAGAATATTTTGATTTTTTTTAAAAAAATCGGACTTCGCATCTCTCTCTCTTTCTTTTTTGAACTAAAACAAGACCCACCACGATAACCCGGGAGCCCCGAACATTTTGCCTCGGTGTGTTTGTGTGTTTGCGAGTGTGAAAGCGGGTGTAAGACTTTCCCAAGTTTCCTTTGGGGTGTGGGTGTGTGGTTTTTAGCTCGTGTGTATTTTTTAAATTTTATTTTCAAAGAGTGGGCTGGAAGGGAAAAAAAGAAAGAAAGCCCAAACTCACTGTCCAGAAAAGGAAAAAAAACACCCACCCCCAAAAATTACCTTGGATTTTGGTCGGCTGGTTTATCTCGAGGAAAGCCCATGGCACGTTTTTTCCCCCTTTCTGGATTTGTGGATCTTTTCGGTTTGGGATTTGCTCCGGCTGAGAACAAGGATATAATCGCCTGGATTCTCTAAAAGGTAAGATTCCAGCGATGGTTTTTTAAATCTCTTAATCAGTTGCGCGTTGGGTGATCGGCGGTAGCCACGGCGGGTGAGAAAAACCGATGTATTTTGGGCGAGTGGGTGTGAGAAAATGTCTCCCCGCGCCTGATATCTAAAACCCTGCATCCCACCGTAAAAAGGTGGTCCTTTCAAATTTTTAGGGTGTGTGTTTAGGGGAGGGGGTGTCACCTTGCGCCCCCCCCCCCGATAGAAATCCCAGGGACAACTTTGTACGAAGCTGGGAACCGAAGCGGAAAAAAAATGCAGGTTCGTTTGGGTTCGCCTGGCGAGAAATCGAACCCGCCGGCTGACTCGAAGGTTTGGAGGCAAAAAATATTTTAAAAAGGAGGGGGATTTTGCCCGGATCCACAAAATCCGGACGCCCCCAAAGCTTGCAACCGGTGTGTATGTTTTGAGGCGCGGGGGGGGGGGGGAGGTTCTGGATGTTGGGGAAGGGGCGACAATTGGAGGTTGGATGGACTAAAGCCTCATCCGCTCCGAATTTCATTTTCCCACTCTTCGGGAATCCGCTTTCCGAAGCGCCGATCCACAGCCGGTGCTGGGAATCCCCTTTGGATCGCTCCCTCCGCCTGCGCCGAGCAAGGCTTTACTCGAGAGTGAAGGCGAGAGTCCCTGTTTCAGCTCTGCGCCCGCGCCTTTTCCACCCCAAACCCTTCTCCCTCGCCTTCTCTTGCGCCTTGGAGAGCCTTTTAGGATCGGGGAGGCTAGAAACGCAGAAGGCGAACTTCGGGAGGGAAGGGCGGGCGCCAGTAAAAACATCCTTTCTGGTGGGGGGCTAGGAGGAGAGCCCCTCGAATACTTACTCCCAAGTAATCCCGTCTTCTTCCTCCCTCCCTCCCTCTCTCTCTCCTCCTCCAAATTACGCATTTGGCAAGCGAGGCGGTTTTTTTGCGTTTTGCGCCCCCCACCTCCACCCACCGCGAGCCGAGCGGAGATGAGGGGAGCCACATTATTTGAGGAAGGAAGGCGTGGGGAGGAGGGGGGCAAACTTTATCCGGGCTGCCAAGAAGCATCGGGCCGCCCCCTTCCCACTTCTCCCCTCCTTTAAGAAAACGACCTTCTGAGCCTTGCAAGGGGGCTTAAAAGGAGAGCGAGAGAAGAAGGGGAGCGGGTTGGATGCTCTAAGGCTTCTCTCGGGGCTCTCCCGCTAATTTCGAGGTGAGCAGAGAGGGGGGGCGAGATCCCAAAATCCTACCCACTCCCCCCTTCCCTCCGAGGCTTCATTATTCTTTTAAAATTCCCTAATATGGTAAAGGCGAGCAGGGGAGGGGGTAGTGGTGATGGTTTTGCACCAGATCCGGAGGTGATCTCCAGAAAGCTTTGGTTTCCATCCCGATCCACATGCCTTTTTAGCCAAAAAATAAAAGTTGCCTTGCTGATTTATTGAATTTATTTATTTACCTATTTAATTCAACTTGTACGCCACCCCAACTCCCCGAGGGACTCTGGGCGGCTCACTATCTGAAAAATAAACATACGATATAAAATTAGGACATCAAAAGCAATTTTTAAAACGGTTTAAAACCAGCAATGCAGTGATTTGGGAGGGTGTGTGTGGGTGTCTTTATTTATTTTATTGTTTACAGTGATTAAGGGGTATTTTTTGGAGTTGGGGGGTTGCAGGGGAAGAGGGAAAGCCCGGGACTCACAGCTCTGGGTTTCTAGCCTGGCCAAATACGTGTGTAAGTATTTTTGCTGATAATGAAAAGGAAGGGAGACTAGTATAGATCTATTTCAAGCTCTTTTGCTCTCATCGGCTAGCCTTACCGGGATTTGGACCTCGGGAGTCTGCCTGTAAGGCAGTAGCTTTAATCTCTAGGCCATAGGTTCTCCTCCTATTTTGCGCACACACACACACACACACACACACACACACACACACACACCATGGAGTCTGGAGGCATCTCTTCCAGCTGACTAGTCTTTTCATTTTCCGGCTGCAGCTCCAAAAACCTAATGAAAATGAGTTAGTTGGAAAAAAAGAAGATGCTATAAACTCTCTTTTTTGGTGGGGGATACAGTGGACCAAGATGAACGGGACTAAAAAAATTCCAAAGAAGGGGTTGGCTTTGAATGGCCAAGTCTGGACATTAAGGCAAGATGGGGAGGAAGAGGAGGAGGACCAGATCAGCCAAGTCTCTCTCTTTTTTAATAAGCTTGGGTTGGAAAGAGATCCTACAACTCACTAGATATTACACAGCCCTCTGATCTTCTCACTCAACGAGATCCGTGTTGATTCCAGGAGGTGTTGAGGCCACCTTCTCCCTACATCTCCATCCCATACATTTGGGACCCCTCTGTTACTTTGTGGCCAAAGAGAATGAGGGATGGGGTGGAGAGGTCATCCCTGAGCACTTCGTCCTATGTGGAGACAGGAGTTGACCTGTTGGCCACCTGTCTTTCAGCTTGGAAAGCCAAGAAGAGATTGGAAAAGAAAGTTGGGAGATGTTCTCCAAGCCAAATTTGGAGGTTCTAGTTCTTAGGAAGAATATAATGATGCAAGGAGACAATGAGAGTTGGAGAGGGAGAGGGAGAGAGAGAGGAGGAAAGGGAGGAAAGAAGAGGGAGAGAGAGAGAGAGAGAGAGAGAGAACTTCAAGTGGTTTACCCCTTGAGTTGAAGATATATGGATATATGCTTCTCCTTTCCCTCTTACCCTCCCATTCTTAATATCCACAGGACCAGGTTTTTTTGGGGAAAGCCCCTCAGTTGGAGGAACCAATTCCTACTTCAGGTTTGCCTTGCCTCACCCCTCCAACCACACCACCATCCAAGGTCCAGGCCTCCCCAAAGTAACTTTCCATCCTCACCTTCTCCCTCAATTCTGCAATACTTCCATCTGCAGTATGGACTGTATGTGGAGGAGAAGGAAACAGAAATGACCTTTAGCTGGAAACGAGAGATGCCCTCAGAAGGGTTCACATACACATGTATGCAAACCCAGAGGGAGACACACACCTGCCACAACCAGCCCTGCTGGAGAGGGACCACATCACATCACCCGCAACAAAAGCAAGTACTCAACAACCTACACTCCACCACCCAATCTTTCCATTGTACCAGTGTGTGGATTGGGCTTGTATCATTGGGTGTGTTAACCATAGATGTGAGTGTGTGCCCCTAAGCGAGCAAGGGGAATTCAAGAATAGAATTTTAGTGTGTGTGTGTAATATATTTCGCAGATAATGAAAAATAAAGGGAGTATAGATCTATTTCGAGCTACTTAGCTCTCATCAGCTAGCCATACCCATTAGTGGAATTTGAACCTGGGCAGTCTGCCTCTAAGGCGGTAGCTTTAGCCTATTTACATATAAATATATGTAACATATTTTTGCTGATAATGAAAAGAAAGGGAGACTAGTATAGATCTATTTCGAGCTACTTAGCTCTCATCAGCTAGCCATACTTTCTAACGGGATTTCAACCTGGGCAGTCTGCCTATAAGGCAGTAGCTTTTAACCTCCAGGCCACAGGTCTCAGCTCATGTCTCAGCTTGCACCAGGGAAAAGACAGAATAGATGGATAGATGGATAGAAAGATAGATAGATAGATATTTAGATTAGATAGATAGATAGATAGATAGATAGATAGATAGATAGATAGATAGATAGATAATAGATGGAAGGATAGATAGATAGATAGATAATAGATGGAAGGATAGATAGATAGATAGATAGATAGATAGATAGATAGATAATAGATGGATGGGTGGGTGGATGGATGGATGGATGGATGGATGGATGGATAGATAGATAGATAGATAGATAGATAGATAGATATTTAGATTAGATAGATAGATATTTAGATTAGATAGATAGATAGATATTTAGATTAGATAGATAGATAGAAATTTAGATTAGATAGATAGATAGATAGATAGATAGATAGATAGATAGATAGATAGATAGATAGAAATAGAGTCTAGAGATATACAGTAGATGTAGATATAGGTATAGGTATAGATGTATGTATGTACGTATGTATGTATGTATGTATGTATGTATGTATGTATGTATGTATATACACACAAAAACACATACATGCATGCATGCATGCATGCATACATACAGCCTTAGGGGTATCCAAAATTTTGCAGAATGCTAAATATATTAGGATTCTGCAAAATTCTGTATAGCCCTAAGCCTGGATTTCAACCTTCTTGCTTTTCACAGTTCTGATCCAAAGACACAGCTTTCGAGGGTTGATACCTCAAGTGATTTTTGAGGGTTTCCACAGCTGGAAAAGTCAGGCTGGCAGGCAACGTGGAATGTGCTTTTTCCTGGGGGAAGGGAAAAAAAAAGAAAGAATAAAATTGCATTTGGAAAAGAGCGTGGGTATATCACCAGGCTGCAATGCACCTTTCCTTTGCAAAGGGGGGGGGAAAAAAGCAGGCTTCACTTTAACACTCTGCAATATATCATAGACCATTTATTTTGCAGAAAAATAAAATAAAATAAACGAGGAATGAGATGGATGGGCTTGTGCATTCCTGAATGAGCGAGAGTGTTCAATTGCCACTCTTCAAAATGCGGATTATTTTTTTATTTAAAAAAGACAATATTGCCAATCCTCTCTTTGCATAAGGAGAGAATTTACCTAATACTGTATTTGCCTATCTCAAACTGAAACCTAGAAGTGATCTTCCTTCCTTCCCTCCTTCCCTCCTGTCTTCCTTCCTGTTTTCCTTGCTTGCTTCCTTCCTGTCTCCCTTCATTCCTTACTTCCTCCCTCCTTTCCTTACTCCTTCTTTCCTTCCTTCCTTCCTTTCTTCCCTCCTGTCTTCCTTCCTGTTTTCCTTGCTTGCTTCCTTCCTGTCTCCCTTCCTTCCTTCCTTTCTTCCCTCCTGTTTTCCTTCATGTTTTCTTTGCTTCCTCCCTCCCTCCCTTCCTTCCCTCCTTCCTTCCCTCCTGTTTTCCTTCATGTTTTCCTTGCTTGTTCCTTTCTGCCTTCCTTCTTTCCTCTCTCCCTCCCTTCCTGTCTTCCTCCCTTCCTGTCTTCCTTCCTTCCCTCACTTCCTTCCTGGTATTCTGTTTTCCTTCCTTCCTTCCTTTCTTCCTTCCTTTTTCTTTCTTTCTTTCCCCTGGTTCTCTGCCCTGCATTGCAAGCTGAGATTCTCTCTAGATCAATCCATCCAGATAAGAGCTAGAAGGTACTTTGGTTTGAATGGGTTCAGACAAAATAAACCTTTGCTTGTTGAATTGGCTACATCTGAATGGGAAAAACCCTGGTGCATCTTTGCTGGTTGGGAAGCTATGTTGAGAAAAGGTGGTTTAATTTCCCCCCCCTCTGCTAATGGGTTCCTGGTAGGGAACTGAGCCTTCCCTCCCTTAGCAAATGAAGTATTTTATACCCTGTTTGAAAACGTAGAGAGAGGCTTCATCCTTATCCATTCCAGAGAGCTGCAAATCTCGATCCATTGCCTACAATCCCGCAGGATGAAAATAAGCCATGGATACCTCGTGGGGTGGGATCCGCTAGGAACACATCCCCCCCTTCCAAAAAAGCAGACATGGTATGATTTTATTAATGGGTTTTAAATTGTCTTTCTAAAGTGTTTCTTGGAGGTTGCTGGTGTTGTCAGCCGCCCAAAGTCTCTTGGGAGTTGGGCGGCTTATAAATTAAATTAATAAATAAGTAATAAAATTTTCTTTCTAAAGCCATTTTTAAAAATAAAACAAAAAAAAACTTGTTTAAGCCCGCAGCTGTACTCTCAGCTAAAGCCCACAGCTCTGCTAATGTTAATCTTGGTTAGTTGGTGTATGTGCCTCTGTGTGTTTCATTGAGCACTGCAAAGACCCCGGCTTGTTTGGTTAGTAAGTTGATTGTTCGGTGTTTTCCGTGGCCGTTCGGAAAATGAGTTAATTGTGTGAAGCCAGTCACTGTGCCTCTTGTATACAAAAAAACCATTTCTGGGATTGCAGTGTTGGAGATCCTCTGTTCTTTCCCCCCCCTCTCCAACGCTAAATTAGAGACCAATTTATATAAATCACCGCTGATTTAAATGTCTTGCAGAAGAAGCCTTTGGAGTAAACAAGAAGCGAGCTGTAGTTTGCAGCTGAGGGCAGCCCTTTGGTTTTTGCCTATTCAGAAGAAAAGCAATCTGCATTGAACGTGAAGAAAAAATAAATAAATACAGGGGTACCTCTACTTACGAACTTAATTCGTTCCGTGATGAGGTTCTTAAGTAGAAAGGTTTGTAAGAAGAAGCATTTTTTCCCCATAGGAATCAATGTAAAAGCAAATAATGTGTGTGATTGGGGAAACCACAGGGAGGGTGGAGGCCCTGTTTCCTCCCAGGAGATTCCTAGAGAGGCTCCACGGAGGCTTCTTCCTGCCTTTTCTAGTCCTGTTTGCCCTCCCAGGAGATTCCTAGAGAGGCCCAATGGGGGCTTCTTCCTGCCTTTTCCGGCCCTGTTTCCTCCCAGGAGATTCCTAGAGAGGCCCCACTGAGGCTTCTCCCTGCCTTTTCCAGTCCTGTTTGTCCTCCCAGGAGATTCCTAGAGAGACCCCATGGAGGCTTCTCCTCACCTTTTCCGGGCCTGTTTCCACTGAGAGGATTCCTAGAGAGGCCCCATGGAGGCTTCTCCCTGTCTTTTCCGGCCCTGTTTCCACTGAGGAGATTCCTAGAGAGGCCCCACGGAGGCTTCTCCCTGCCTTTTCCACCCCTATTTCCACTGAGGAGATTCCTAGAGAGGCCCCATGGAGGCTTCTCTCTGCCTTTTCTGGTTACAGTTTCTGAGGCTTGGGTTTGTAAATAGAAAATGGTTCTTGAGAAGAGGCAAAAAAATCTTGAATACCCGGTTCTTATCTAGAAAAGTTTGTAAGTAGAGGCTTTCTGAGGTAGAGGTTCCACTGTAAATCTCTTTTTTTATCTTCAGTTCAGGCAATCCAGAAATTCTTTGTCACGGTGTCAAAGGTTTCTTCCAGGTAGGACATCCTTGGGGTGGAGTTAAAACACAAAATGTAGAATAATAGAGTTGGAAGGGACCCCAGGAGATTTATTTTTATTTATTTATTATTAGAGTTGAAAGGGACCTTGGAGGTCATCTAGTCCAACCCCCTGATCAAGCAGGAATCCTACATCTCCTCAATCAGATGGCAGTCCAACCTCCTCTTGAATATGTCAAGTGTTGGGGCGTTCACAACCTCTATTGACAGACCATTCCATTGGTTGATCGCTCTGATGGTCAGAAAGTTCTTCCTTATTTCCAGGTTGAATCTCTCCTTGGTCAGTTTCCATCCGTTGCTCCTGGTCTTCTAGTCCAACCCCTTGCTTGAGCAGGAGACCACATACTATTTCAGACAATTGGTTGTCTGGCCTCTTTTGGAAAACCTCTAGTGCTGGAGCTCCCAACAATGTCTAAACACCAGATCTTCCAATGTTTTACTGAATTTTACTGAATGAGTAGTAGATGCATGGAACAAACTTCCAGCAGACGTGGTTGGTAAATCCACAATAACTGAATCTAAACATGCCTGGGATAAACATAGATCCATCCTAAGGTAAAATTCAGGAAATAATATAAGGGCAGACTAGATGGACCAGGAGGTCTTTTTCTGCCGTCAATCTTCTGTGTTTCTATGTTAGGAAATTCTAGATTGGTTCTAGCAATAGCGGTTAGACTTATATGCCACTTCCCAGTGCTTTTACAGCCCTCTCTAAGCAGTTTACAGAATCAGCATATCGCCTCCAACAATCTGGGTCCTTCTTTGACCCACCTCGGAAGGATGGAAGGCTGAGTCAACCTTGAGCCTGGTGAGATTTGAACTTCTGAACTACAGCTAGCAGTCAGCAGTAGCAGCTTGCAGTACTGCACAGTGACCACTGCGCCACCAAGGGTAGAAACCACTGTGCCACTAGAATGCTAGTCTCCTTGGTTAGTTTCCAACCGTTGTTTCTTGTCTTGCCTTTTGGGGAATCTTTGTTAGGAGCCCCTCAAATAGTGGAACAGTGACCTTAGAAACAGAGAAACAGAGAAGACTGACGGCAGAAAAAGACCTCATGGTCCATCTAGTCTGCCCTTATACTATTTTCTTTATTCTATCTTAGGATGGATATATGTTTATCCCAGGCATGTTTAAATTCAGTTACTGTGGATTATCCACCACGTCTGCTGGAAGTTTGTTCCAAGGATCTACTACTCTTTCAGTCAAATAATATTTTCTCATGTTGCTTTTGATCTTTCCCCCAACTAACTTCAGATTGTGTCCCCTTGTTCTTGTGTTCACTTTCCTATTAAAAACACTTCCCTCCTGAACCTTATTTAACCCTTTGATATATTTAAATGTTTTGATCATGTCCCCCCTTTTCCTTCTGTCCTCCAGACTATACAGATTGAGTTCATTCAGTCTTTCCTGATACGTTTTATGCTTAAGACCTTCCATCATTCTTGTAGCCCGTCTTTGGACCCGCTCAATTTTGTCAATCTCTTTTTGTAGGTGAGGTCTCCAGAACTGAACACAGTATTCCAAATGGGGTCTCACCAGCGCTCTATATAGCGGGATCATAATCTCCCCCTTCCTGCTTCCTTATTTTCATTAAACCAGATTTACCCAATTCCTGCAACCATTCTTCATATGTTTTAGCCTCCAGTCCCATAATCATCTTTATTGCTCTTTTCTGCACTCTTTCCAGAGCTTAAACATCTTTTGTTTTAATAACATAGTGACCAAAGCTCCATCCTTACACAACCCATAATCATTTTAGGAGTTATTCGTTGTTGAAGTTATTCAATGTTCTCCAGGACATTTGCAAGCCTCAAACGCCCTTTTCCTACAATCCAAAACCAATCCTTGGTGGCACAGTGGTTAGAGTGCAGTACTACAAGCTACTTCTACCGATCACCGGCTGCCAGCAGTTCGGCAGATCGAATCTCAGTAGGCTCAAGGTTGACTCAGCCTTCCATCCTTCCAAGGTTGGTAAAATGAGGACCCAAATTATTGAGGACAATATGCTTAGGGCTGTAAAGCACTGTGAAGCGTATATCACTCTAAATGCCATAGTGCTATAACTCCATCCATACACATGTCTGTAATCATTTTAGGAGTTATTCATTGTTGAAGTTAATCCATGTTCTCCAATATTCTCCAGAAAGTAGCAAGCCTCAAATGGCCTTTTCCTACAATCCAAAACCAATCCTATTTTGTTAGATATTTGCAGTTTGGGCTCATAAGGATCATGTAGAGCAGTGTTTCCCAATCTTGGCAACTTGAAGATATCTGGACTTCAACTCCCAGAATTCCCCAGCCAGCATTTGCTGGCTGGGGAATTCTGGGAGTTGAAGTCCAAATATCTTCAAGTTGCCAAGGTTGGAAAACACTGATGTAGAGGGATTGGATGAGTGGTCTGTCTGTAAAAATATTGGCCAGATTTTAATTTGGGAGCGTTTATTAAGATAGAAACATAGAAACATAGAAGACTGATGGCAGAAAAAGACCTCATGGTCCATCTCGTCTGCCCTTATACTATTTTCTGTATTTTTATCTTAGGATGGATCTATGTTTATTCCAGGCATGTTTAAATTCAGTTACTGTGGATTTATCTACCACGTCTGCTGGAAGTTTTTTTCCAAGGATCTACTACTCTTTCAGTAAAATAATATTTTCTCACGTTGCTTTTGATCTTTCCCCCAACTAACTTCAGATTGTGTCCCCTTGTTCTTGTGTTCACTTTCCTATGGAAAACACTTCCCTCCTGAACCTTATTTAACCCTTTAACATATTTAAATGTTTCCATCATGTCCCCCCTTTTCCTTCTGTCCTCCAGACTATACAGATGGAGTTCATGAAGTCTTTCCTGATACGTTTGATGCTTAAGACCTTCCACCATTCTTGTAGCCCGTCTTTGGACCCCTTCAATTTTGTCTTTTTTTAGGTGAGGTCTCCAGAACTGAACACAGTATTCCAAATGGGGTCTCACCAGCACTCTATATAGCGTGATAACACGCTATATAAGATAACACGTAGCAACGGTTCACTGGCCACTGTTTATCCTCCCCGATGGGAGGCTCTCTTCAATTTTTTCTACGTGCTGGTTGTGTCTCTGCACCAATTTGTGGTACCTTTCTCCAAAGTTTCTTCTCCGTTGCCTGCATTATAGCTTTCCTGGAATCTATTTACTCGTCAAACTTTCTGCTGAACTCAGGGTTTGCTCCCGTCTCTCAGGCGCTTTGGGGATTGCAGAATTCCTTCATGCGTCTCCCTTTTATTGCTTTGCAACGCGGGCCAGCTATTTCTCCAGCACTGAGGGAGATTTCTGCCTTCGTCTTGCGTCCGCCACTTGCCAAGATCAGTTCGACGCATCCCCGTTGAGACGCGCTTGTCCTTTGGCGAGGGGGTGGAGAGAATGACGGTGATCCATCATGCCAGTAAATCTCAGTTTTCCCCCCCTCAGGAAATACAACTGCACAGAGAAACAGAGGGTTCATCTGAAATGGGATGTCAAGGCTGTCTTTCTTTCTTTCTTTCTTTCTTTCTTTCTTTCTTTCTTTCTTTCATCCTTCCTTCCTTTTTTCTTTCTTTCTTTCTCTCTCTGTCTTCCTTCCTTCTTTCCTTCCTTCCCTTCACTTTCCACTTCTTTCTTTCTTTCTTTTTTTCTTCATCCTTCTTTCCTTCCTTCCTTCCTTCCTTCCTTTCTCTGTCTTCCTTCCTCTCTCCCTTCCCTTCCTCTTTCTTTCTTTCTTTCATCCTTCCTTCCTTTATTCTTTCTTTTTCTCTCTCTATCTTCCTTCCTTCCTTCTTTCCTCCCTTCCCTTCCCTTTCCACATCTTTCTTTCTTTCTTTCTTTCTTCATCCTTCCTTCCCTTCCCTTCTTTCCTTCCTTCTTTCCCTCCATTCTTCCTTCCTTCTTCCTTCCATTCTTTCTTTCTTTCTCTCCCTCTATCTTCCTTCCTTCCTCTCTCCCTTCCCTTTCCTTCCTCTTTCTTTCTTTCTTTCTTTCCTTCTTTCTTTCTTTCCTTCTTTCTTTCTTTCTTTCTTTCTTTATCTCCCTCTGTCTTCCTTCCTTCCTCTCTCCCTTCCCTTCCTCTTTCTTTCTTTCGTTCTTTTCCTTCCTTCCTTCCTTCCTTCCTTCCTTCCTTCCTTCCTTCCTTTCTGCAAAATGTCTTGACCTGCAATGCTGGGCAAGAAAAGGAAAGTGGGGTAAAGAAATGTGACGTTCTGAAACGAAGGCCAATCCGTGGTTTCTTCCAAGCTACAGATAGATGGCGTCCTTTCTCCAATTATGACTTAGCTACATCTCATTCTCCCAGAGTTTTGGATATTAAGCCATGGTCTCTTTTTCTTTTTAGGAGAAATTACTATAAAGAGAATAATTCTGAATCGGGAGGGACCTTGGAGGTCTTCTAGTCCAACCCCCTGGTCAAGCAGGAGACCTTAAACCATTTTAGACAAGTGTCTGCCTAGTCCAGTGGTTCCCAACGTGGGGCCCAAGGCCCAAAGTGGGGCAATTATATTTTTAATAGGGGCAATTGGAACCTTGTTTAAACTAAGTTAATGGCCTTTTAGGCTTCCTCTGTGTGAGTAGGAATTCACTCTTTAAATAGTAAGAATATTTAAGTATATTTTATTTTATGTATGCTGAGAGCATATGCACCAAGACAAATTCCTTGTGTGTCCAATCACACTTGTCCAATAAAAAAATTCTATTCTATTCTATTCTATTCTATATGTCACAGGGAGGGGGCATCAGGATTTTAGCGATGCTTAGGTGGGGCATGGACAAAAGAAGGTTGGGAACCACTGGTCTTAGTCATTTCTTAAAAGCCTCCAGTGATGAAACATCTACAACTTCTGTTGAATTCATTTCAACTGTCAGAAGTCTGTAGAGATTCTCAGTTATCCAGGATGTAGCAATAGCATTGAGACTTCTATACCGCTTCCTAGTGCTTTTCCAGTCTTCTCTAAGCAGTTTACAGAATCAGCCTCTTGCCCTCAACAATCTGGGTCCTCATTTGACCCACCCTGGAAGGATGGAAGGCTGAGTCAACCTGGAGCCGGTGGTGAGATTTGAACTGCTGAAATACAGCTACAAACTGCTGAACTAGCAGTTAGTTGAAGTAGCCTGCAGTGCTGCACTCTAACCACTCTGCCACCCCGGCTCTGAGATGGTTGTTCCAAAGGTGGTTTTTAGGTCCTTCCATTCCCCACTATCCTGCTAGAACTGAGGAAGCTTCTTGGAAGATGAGAAGTGAAATGTTTTCAAAGAAAAATACACACACACACACCAAGAAAGTCCAGTTTCTTGACCCTTCTTAAAAAGCACCTTCCTTCCTTCCTTCTCTCTCTCCCTCCCATTCTTCTTCCTCCCTCCCTCCCTCCCTTCATTCCCCCCTCCCTTTCGTTCCTTCCTTCTCTTCCTCTCTCCCTCCCTTTCTTGTTCCTTCCCACCCATCTTCCTTCCTTCCTTCCATCCTTCCTTCCTTTCTTTCTTCCTTCCTTCCCTCTCTCCTCCATCCTTATTCCTTCCTCCCATCCTCGCTCCCATCTTCCTTCCTTCCCTCCCTCCTTCCTTCCTTCCTTCTTTCCTTCTCTCTCTCCCTCCCATCCTTCTTCCTTCCTCCCGTCCTCCCTCCCTCTCTTCATTCCTCCCTCTCTCTCTTTCTTTCCTTCTTTCTCTCCCTCTCTCCCTCCCTTCCTTTTTCCTTCCTCCCATCCTCCCACCCATCATCCTTCCTTCCTTCCTTCTTTCTTTCCATCCTTCCTTCCTTCCCTCTCTCCCCATCCTTCTTCCTTCCTCCCATCCTCCCTCCCACCTTCCTTCCCTCCCTCCCTTCCTCCCTCTCC
Organism: Erythrolamprus reginae; assembly: GCF_031021105.1. Classification (NCBI taxonomy): domain Eukaryota; kingdom Metazoa; phylum Chordata; class Lepidosauria; order Squamata; family Dipsadidae; genus Erythrolamprus; species Erythrolamprus reginae. Next base: position 254,780,720 of record NC_091952.1, read on the forward strand.
ATTTATCTCCTTCCTTCTTCCCTCTTTCCCTCCCTACATTCCTTTCCTTTTATAGCCATCCATCTATCCATCCATCCATCCATCCCCCCATCATTCCACAGCTTCCCATCTTACATGGTGACCCTGGGTGTTGTACATAATAAGAAAATTCCAATAGCTAAAAGCCATTAAAAAGCAACTAAGACTTCCGGTTGTGACGTAGCGTTGTCACTGTGTGTTTCCCAGTCCTCCGGGTTACATTCGACTTTTCGTGATCGACGATAGCCCTATCGGGCGGCCGCGGACCCATAGAGCCCAAGGTCTTTGAGGGAAAGTTCCCTCCATCATTGGATCCCATAGAGGCAACTTGACAAAACGAGGTCCTTCCAATGGCCAGCCATGACTTAAGGAATGTTTGTGGAAGAAGACAGATTAAGAAAGCCAGATTAACTGGGAAATGTGGTGTTTGGTGGAGAGTAACTCTGGTTCTGTCTCTGTGGTTGACCTCTTTCATGGCTGCCTGAGGTCTCCACTGTAATCTCAAATCATAACCTCTGTAGATCGGCCATGGTTAATTATGCAAGCCTTGATTAGCTGGTCCAAACTCAGTCTTGGTTAGCTGCACCGGCGTGATCACTGGGATGTACGTTTTGATTGCTTTTATAATATTTATGGTTTTATAGTTTAGGCCCATCAATGCATTATTTAAATGTGCTTGTTGTTCCTCACTACACTATGAGCCTCTTGTGGTTGCAGTGGACATAAATTGGATAAATTAGTAAATACATCTCTTTCTCTCTCTCTCTCTCTCTCTCTCTCTCTCTCTCACACACACACACACACACACACACACAAACACACACACACACACACAGAGACAGAGACAGACAGAGACAAAGACAGAGAGGGAGTGAAAGAGGGAAGGAGAGAGAGAGGAAGAGAGAGAGAGACAAAGGCGGAGGGAGGGAGAGGAAGAGAAGGGAGAGAGAGAGACAGAGAGAGAGAGATGGAGACACAGACAGTGAGGGAGAGGAAGGAAGAAAGGAGGAAGAGAGATGGAGGCAAGGAGAGAGAGACAGAGAAGGAGAGAGGAGGGGGGAGAGAGACATACAGACAGAGATAGACATACACACACAGAGACAGACACAGAGACAGACAGGCAGAGAAAGAGAGAGAGAGGCACAACACACACACACACACAGATGTACAGACAGAGATAGACACATGCACACAGAGACAGACAGACACAGAGACAGATAGACACAGAGACAGACAGACAAAGAAAGAGAGAGAGAGGCACAAGACACACATACACAGAGAGAGAGAGAAACAGAGAAAGAGAGAGAAAGAGACAGAGACAGGGAAAGAGAGAGAAAGAGAGAGAGAAAGAAAGAAAGAGACAAAGAAAGACAGAGAGACAGACAGGGAAAGAGAGAGAGAAAGAAAAACAGAGAAAGAGAGAGAGAGAGAGAGACAACAAAGAAAGAAAGAAAGAAAGAAAGAAAGAGAGAGAGAAACACAGTCAGAGAGACAGAGACAGAAACAGAAAGAGAAAGAGAGAGACAGAGACAACAAAGAAAGAGAGAGAGAAACACAGAGACAGAGAGACAGAGACAGAAACAGAGAAAGAGAGAGAAAAAGACAGAGAGAGAGGCAACAAAGAAAGAGAGAGAGAGAAAACACAGAGTCAAAGAGACAGAGATAGAAGCAAAGAAATAGAGAAAGAGACAGAGAGACAGAGACAACAAAGAAACACAGAGAGAAACAGAGAGAGAGAGAGACAGAGACAGAAACCGAGAAAGAGAGAGAAAGAGACAGAGAGGCAGAGACAGAGAGAGAGAGAGAGACAGGGAAAGAGAGAGAGAGAGAGAGTGGAAAACCTAGCATGCAGCACATCTTCACAAAGTTGCCTTTCCAGAGTTGTGAGATGTTCTCCTCCTCCTCCTCCTCCTCCTCCTCCCTGCTTTGTTTCCAGAGACGTAGAAGGAAGATCTGGAGGAGGATCTGGCTTCCTCTCCTCAGGAACAAACTTGTTTTCCTGCCAAAGTCTGAACATTTCCAAAGAGGGGTCTCACAGGAACCTTTGCATCCAGAGGCCTCTGCCCTCATTCCACACAAAAGCTCTTGACTTGCAGCATTGAATCCTTTGCAGCATTGAATCCTTTGCGAGTCAACACCGCTCCATCCACCACAGATGTTGGAGGGCTTAGATTATTTTTAAACATATATTTAAGAAAATCAATGCTTGCTGATCCCATGTGTGACATTTACCAAACGGTAAACTACAGTGTTCATTATTGTTTGCTTCTGACTAAGGGTGGAGAACTGGGGGAATAAAAAGGGTTGTCAACGTTGCTTATTTGAACCCTACATGACAATCCTTAAGTGTTGTACCTCGTGATTCTTCTTCACAAATGTATCTTTCTTTTATGTACTCTGAGAGCAGATGCACCCATCACTCTTGGCCAATAAATAATGATCTTGTCTCCTCCTCTCCTCTCCTCTTCCATTCGATTCCATTCCATTCCTCATCCTATCCCATCCCATCCCATCCTATCCTATCCTATCCCATCCTATCTTATCCTATATTGAGCCATTCTTCTATGGAATGGAATGGAGTAGAGTGGAGTAAAGTGGAATTGAATGAAATGGGAGTAGAGTAGGGTAGGGTAGGGTAGGGTAGAAGGATGGACTGGAATGGAATGGAATAGAATATAGAAGAGAAGAGAAGAGAATATAGAATAGAATAGAATGGAATGGATAATAGAATAGAATAGAATAGAATAGAATAGAACAGGAGTGATTGGATACACAAGGAATTTTCCTCTGGCATATAAGCTCACAGTGTACCTACAAGCAACAAGTGACAAATTATTATAATTACAAAATACCATCATAAATCATAAGATACAACACTCAGTTACAGTCATGGGATCCTAAATAAAGCAAGCAACATAAATCATGAGGTACAAGCAACAAAGTTATAGTCATAACTTACTAAAGTAACAGCTTATAGGAAAGATGAGAAAGATAATAGTAATGCAGCCTTACTAGGCGGTTTGAAATCCCAGGGCCTAAGACAAGTGTTGTGGGAATTTGTTGTTTAGCAGAGTGACGGCATCCTTATTGTCCAATTATTTTGTTGTGCAATGCCCTATAGTGTCATCTTGAGGAAGAAGTTGACTTTATGTCTAGGATGTGAGGGGTCTGTAGTTTATGTCCAAGACCCGAGGGGTTTTTCCTTTCAACGATCATTGGAAGCATAGGAAGGAACAAAAGGGAAGTTGTTGAGCTATCCATTATGCGAGGAGCTATGCTAGTTGACATCTACTCATGAAGGCGTCGCGTGGATGAAGTTGCCATGGAGACATTGCAGTGGCTAAAAGGCCAGAGTGAACATAAGAACCTGTTGTGATTCCGTCTGAGGCCCCTCAGGGAATGGCTGATCCTCTGCCGGCTTCCTGCTCAGAGGGGGAGGATGAGGAACAGGAGGTTCAGGCAGACGGGGAGGAGGAATCTCAGGCTGAGGGAGAGGGAGGACAGCCAGAGTCCCCCGAGAGGGAGCTCTCCCCAGCAAGCAGCCTGGATTCCTTAGATGAAAATGCACAAGCAATCATCGATCTCCGGCAGAGAAGAGCAACACAACGAAGGGGACAATTAGCCAGGTACTTTCAGCACTAAAGAGGCAACAGCTGGGTTTGGGTGTGGTGCTCTCTGGAAAGGCTGAAAAGGCAGACCCACCCTTCCTGGCTTGTGGAGTATTATCTTTGGGAGTCCTGGGACCTGGCTGTGATCTTTGGCGTCTTGGAATTCTGGTTTGTGACTTTGAATACTGAAACCTTGGGGGGAAAAGGTGTGGGTCTTATTCTCTACAGTGGTGGATGTGCCAGCAAGAAGTCTGCTGTATTGTCTGGCCATCAGGACTCTGCTGTGAAGTCTCATAGCCTGCCTGTTGGGAAGAACAGGTTTTTCTCTGTGTTTATTTTTCAAACTATAAAGTGCTTTTGCTTTTACCAGCGTGTCTGGCTGCTTTTTCCAGTTGGTGTTGAAGTCTGGGGGCACCCAGACAGAACAGAACCTAAGAAGAGCCATGTTGAATGGGGCCAAAGCCCATCAAGTCCAGCATTCTGTGTCACACAGTGGCCCACCAATTGTCCAGGGGGATCTTGAGCAGAAAGAGAAGGCAAGACCCTCCCTTTCCCCGGACCCCTAACAAATGGTACCCAAGGGAACCCTGCCTGCCTCAACCAACATAGAGGCGGCACATGGACATCCGTTTCAATAACCACCTATGTTACACTTGGTATCCATAGAAACATAGAAGAAGACTGATGGCAGAAAAAGACCTCATGGTCCATCTAGTCTGCCCTTATACTATTTTATCTTAGGATGGATCTATGTTTATCCCAGGCATGTTTAAATTCAGTTACTGTGGATTTACCAACCACGTCTGCTGGAAGTTTGTTCCAAGGATCTACTACTCTTTCAGTAAAATAATATTTTCTCATGTTGCTTTTGATCTTTCTCCCAACTAACTTCAGATTGTGTCCCCTTGTTCTTGTGTTCACTTTCCTATTAAAAACACTTCCCTCCTAGACCTTATTTAACCCTTTAACATATTTATATGTTTCGATCATGTCCCCCCTTTCCCTTCTGTCCTCCAGACTATACAGATTGAGTTCATTAAGTCTTTCCTGATATGTTTTATGCTTAAGACCTTCCACCATTCTTGTAGCCCGTCTTTGGACCCGTTCAATTTTGTCAATATCTTTTTGTAGGTGAGGTCTCCAGAACTGAACACAGTATTCCAAATGTGGTCTCACCAGCACTCTATATAGTGGGATCACAATCTCCCTATTCCTGCTTGTTATACCTCTAGCTATGCAGCCAAGCATCCTACTTGCTTTCCCTACCGTCTGACTGCACTGTTCACCTATGAATCTGTCTAATCCTGCCTTGAAGCTATCGAGGCTGACAGCTGTCACGACCTCTTCTGGAAGTGAATTCCATAAACCAAGGACCCTCTGGGTGAAGAAATATTTCCCTTGATTTGTCCTCACTTTATTACCTATGAGCTTTAGGGAGGGCCCCCTCGTCCTAGTATTGTGTAATAGAGAAAATAATTTTTCTCTGTCCACCTTTTCTATCCCCTGCATGATTTTATACCCTTCGATCAAGTCACCCCTTGAACGCCGTCTTTCAAGGCTGAAGAGACTAAGGCGTTGCAACCTAGTTTCATAAGGGAGGGGCTCCATTTCCTTGATCATACTTGTTGCCCTTTTTTGCACCTTTTCCAGTTCCATTATATCCTCCTTGAGGTGTAGTGACCAGAACTGTACACAGGACTCCAAGTGTGGTCTCACCATCGATTTGTGCAGAGGCAATACAACGCTTGCTTGAGTGGGTTGAGTTGGTTTTCCTTAGCTTGAGATTGGTGGAATGATAAAGATGTTGGACTCAGTCCATCTTCTGCTATGGAAATAAACTGTATGACTTGGGGGTCCAATCACTTTCTTACAGCTGAACTGATCTCACAGGCTTTGTTTCCCTAAGCAATGCACATGCGCAGAAGCAAAACCATCCCTGAAATCTCTCTCTCTCATGCCCTTTCCCTTGTGAGATTTTCTTCCTGCACATGTGCAGAATCAAAACCTTGCGGGGATACATGTGCCAGCCTAACAGTCACCCAAACCTGCGCGTGCATTGCACCGGTAGCGGTGGTAAGTAGGAACTTCCGCCTGCACATGCGTATGCGCAGTACTTAGAAAAAGCTTCTGCACATGTGCAGAAGCCAAAAAGCAAGACGGCGGCGCCTATAACCCCGCTGGGAGAACCAACTTGGGGGTATGAGTCACTGCTGGTTCTAGTGACCCAGGCCGTCAAGTTACTACAGGTTCTATAGAACTATTCCGAACCGTCTGAACTCAAGTGTATGCAGTAATGGGCAACCAAAATGTTTACTGCCACACTGTGGGTGTGGCTTATTTTGTGGGTGGGTTTAATAGTCATGTGACTGGGTAGGAGTGGCTTGCCGGCCATGTGATCAGGTGCGAGTGGCTTGAACGATCATCATCATTCAAGTGAACTGTTAAGTCCTCGACTTGCAACCTTACCACTGCCGTTCGCTATGGTGACAATTTGCTTTGCGTTTCCTGCGTTCTCCTTCCTGGGTCGCCCCCCCATCTCAGTCTGGGTGCTGCCAGAAGTATAAATGCTGCCAGCGCCACTTCCACCCACTCCTTCTGCTTGCACCTCAGTCGGGAGGTGGCCGCGTGAGGCTGGAGAGGAGCCAGGCAGGAGAGAGGGAAGCTCGTCCGAGGCCAGGAAGGAGGAAAGAGGAAAAAAGCAAGAGCGCAGACGCAGCAGCAGAAGCAGGGGAAAAAAGGGGGAGCCAAGCCGAGATCAGCAATCCAGCAAGTGACAGCCGCCAATCAGCTGGAGCTGCACACACATCTTCATTTCCGCCGGGTGGGACTGCATTTATTTATTTATTTATTTATTTATTAATAGAGTTGAAAGGGACCGTTAGGTCATCGAGTCCAACCCCCTGCCTGAGCAGGAAACCCTACAGCACCCCAGCCAAATGGAAGTCCAATCTCCTCTTGAAGGTGTCCAGAGTTGGGGAGTTCACCACCTCCCCTGGCAGGCAGTTCCATTGGTTGATCGCTCTGACCGTCAGGAAGTTCTTCCTTATTTCCAGGTTGAATCTCTCCTTGGTCAGCTTCCAACCATTGTTCCTCGTCCGGCCCTCTGGTGCCCTGGGGAATAAAGAGACCCCCTCCTCACCGTGGCAACCCCTCAAGTATCTGTAAACTGCTATCATGTCCCCTCTAGACCTTCTTTTTTCTAGGCTGTCCATGCCCAATTCTCTCAATCTCTCTTCGTAAGTCTTGGTTTCGAGTCCCCTAATCATTTTGGTTGCTCTTTTTTGCACCTTCTCCAGAGTTTCGATGTCTTTTTTGTAGTGAGGTGACCAAAATTGGATGCAGTACTCCAGGTGGGGTCTGACCAGGGCATAGTAGAGTGGTATTAGTACTTCCCTGGTCTTGGAGCGTATTCCTCTGTTGATGCAGCTTAGGATTGAGTTGGCTTTTTTGGCTGCTGCTGCACATTGCTGACTCATGTTTAGTTGATTGTCCACCAAGACTCCAAGATCTTTTTCGCAGTCACTACTGCTGAGTGGGGTATCTCCCAGGCTGTATGTATGTCTAGGGTTCTTTTTGCCGAGGTGGAGGACTCTGCATTTGTCGGTGTTGAACCTCATTTTGTTGGTATGGGCCCACTGTGATAGTCTGTCTAGGTCTTCTTGTACTCTGAGCCTGTCCTCAAGGGTGTTGGCTACCCCCGCCAGCTTGGTGTCATCTGCAAATTTTATTAGTTCCCCTTTTATTCCCTCGTCCAGGTCGTTGATGAAGATGTTAAAGAGTACAGGACCCAGGACAGAGCCCTGTGGTACTCCACTGTCTACTTTTTTCCATGTGGATTTGGTGCCGTTGAGGACAAAT
>NC_091952.1:254793203-254820703 GCF_031021105.1 Erythrolamprus reginae
ATGGAAAAACTCCCCTCCCCAAGGAAGCGTTGGTAATCTCCTGGGCCCAGCTCCGTGTCACCTCCCTGCTGGCCGAGACCAACCAGGAGGGACACGGATCCAGTAAACAGGTGGCGGAACTCACAGCTCCAATGGCCTTGTCCACTTCATCAGGTGTCACCAGATCAAACTCTTCCCAGACAGGTGGACAAGTACGTGCCCCAGTCACCTCGACTGACTCATTGTCAGTCGACTCTGCTATACAATTGGAGTCGAGGTCGGCCCGAATCCGAGCGACTTTATCAGCGAAAAACGAGTTAAAGTCCTCGGCACTACTCTGCAAGGGCTCCCCAACTCCCCCCTGATTAAGAAGGGAGCGGGTCACCCTAAACAGAGCGGCCGGGCGGGATTCCGCTGATGCAATCAAGGCGGCATGGTACGCGCATCTTGCCGCCTTGAGCGCCACTTTGTAAGTCTTAATAAAAGCTCTTACAAGTGTTCGATCAGATTCAGACCTACTCTTCCTCCATCGCTTCTCTAGACGTCTCTTCTGGCGTTTCAACTCCCGGAGCTCCTCGTTGAACCATGGAGCTCTACGGGTCTAGCGCCACGGAGAGGTCGCAAAGGCGCAATCCGGTCAAGGGCCTCTGCTGCAGCCTCGTTCCAGGCTTTCGCAAGAGACTCTGCCGAACTGTGGACAAGTGCCTCTGGTATAACCCCAAGCGCCGTCTGAAAGCCCTCTGGGTCCATCAGGCGTCTGGGGCGGAACATCTTAATTGGTTCCGCCTCCCTGCGGGGAAGGATTGGAGCCAGGAAGTCAAGCCGTAGTAGAAAATGGTCTGACCATGACAAAGGCACTGCTTCTAAGCCCCTTAGTCTCAGACCATTACTCAGTTGCTCGGAAAGGAATACCATGTCGGGTGCGTGCCCCCCCCTCATGAGTCGGACCCCGTACTACTTGAGTCAGGTCCATGGCTGTCATGGTGGCCATGAACTCCTGTGCCAACCCAGAGGTTTCGCCGAGTGACGGCAGGTTGAAGTCCCCCAAGACAATAAGTCTGGGGAACTCCACCGCCAACCCGGCTACCTCCTCGAGTAGCACAGGCAGGGCTTTTGACACGCAGCTGGGAGGCAGGTACGTGAGAAATAAGCCCACCTGAACCCCTAGGTCCAACTTCATCAAGAGTGACTCGCAACCCGCAATTTCCGGAGCAATGAGTCCACGTAGGCAAAGGCTCTCCCTGGCTATAATAGCCACTCCTCCCCCCCTTCCCTGGGGTCGAGGTTGATGCCATATCTGAAACCCAGCTGGGCAAATTTCAGAGAGAGGAACACCTCCCTCTGGGCCCAGCCAGGTTTCAGTAATACATGCCAGGTCGGCCTCCTCATCCAGGATCAGATCCCGGATGAGGAGAGCTTTGTTTACCACCGACCTGGCATTAAGCAGCAGCAACCTGAGTCCAGGGCCAGAGTTACACTCATCACCAGTACCCAAGATTGGGCTCACGGAGCCAGAACAAGGGATCGTTATTAAGCAATGGTCCCTCGTTCCCCTGGAACGGCTAACTCCGCAGCCCCCGCCATATCTGCCTCTCCCCAGCAACACAGGAATATTCCGACCCTCTGCCACCCCAGAGATCGATGCCCCATCCCCTCCCGCCTCTTGAGCGTCAGGTGGGCCAAATCTACCATTCATACTCCCACCATTCATCTCATCCATACCGTGACCCCACCCACCCCAGTCATCCCAATCATACCGGCCGTTCAGCCCATGCACACAAGTAATTCTGTCCCAGTCATCCATTTAAATTTTGAACCCCCAATACTAAAAATAGATTAAATTTATAACAGTTAAAACAGTAAAAACACTAATAAATATGTAAAAAATGCAATTTCCAGTTAATTAATTAGTTAGTTAAATATTAAACAAATAAAAATATAAAAATATAAAAATAGCTAAGAATAAAATGTATTAAGATGTATTAAAAATATAGAAAAATATAGAAGAAAAAGGAGCCAGTCAGTAGTTCTTAAATAGTCAATAGCAAGGTGGTACCAAAGTCTAGGTAAATGGCTTAAGATTTTATATAATTGTCCACTTAGCAATTTTCCAGGTTTCTGGGGGAAAAGATCACCAAAGTGCTGGCCCTGACCACTGACCAACATCCCCAGTCCAAGTCCATATGGTTTAATTATTGTTTCCCCCAACTTCCTCAACCTTATGTTCTTCTTTTTTCTTGTCGTTATTATTATTATTATTATTATTATTATTATTATTATTATTATTATTACATACATACATGCATACATGCATACATGCATACATGCATACATGCATACATACATACATACATACATACATACATACATACATACATACATACATCTGAAATCCCACATCTGTTCCTTTGGAGCAAGTTTGAGTGAATTGACTTCATTGTAATTTGTTTTTTTCCCTGTAAACTGGGATGGCTGAATATCTTCAACGTTTTTTTCCCCCTCCCAAGCTGAACTCACATCTGTCTCTGAACATCTCATCCCTTTTGCTGGTTTTGTCTTTCCAGGCTGTGATAAACAAAGGAAGCTATAACTGAAACATCAAAAATGAGAAGCCAATTACAGGATGTCAGAGTTCTGTGCAGCCAAACCCTTGATTAAAGGACTATAGTGCTCTTGTCTTTGGGGTCTCTCATCAACCATTATACTAATTTCAACTCCCATTTTGGACTCCTTTGCCGGCTGAACAAACAGCGGTTCTCTTGGGAACCTTGCTCGCTCCAATTTTCTTTTCTTTTCAATCTCTGCCTCTGATCTTTTCTTTCTTCATTCTTCTTTCGGGAGTTTTCTGTTTCTCCATTCCTTTGTGAATGTCCTCCTGCTTTTAAGAGTTCTACACAGTGGGGGTGGGAGGGAATAATATTAGTATTTTTGAGGTATTTGTCTAGTTTAGGTCTGAAAATTCCAAGACGGTCACAGCAGAAGGAAGGGGTATCTAAAGGAGGAAGTTGTGGTTATCTTAAAAGAATAACAGAGTTGGACAGGGACCTTGGAGGTCTTCTAGTCCATCCCCCTGCTCAAGCAGGAGATCCTGAAACATTTCAGGCAAGGGGCTGTCCAATCTGAACGCTCTCTACATGGGACTACCTGTGAAGAGTGTTCGGAAACTTCAGATCGTGCAGAATGCAGCTGCGAGAGCAATCATGGGCTTCCCCAAATATGCCCCTGTTACACCAACACTCCGCAGTCTGCATTGGTTGCCGATCAGTTTCCGGTCACAATTCAAAGTGTTGGTTATGACCTATAAAGCCCTTCATGGCACCGGACCAGAATATCTCTGGGACCGCCTTCTGCTGCACGAATCCCAGCAACCAGTTAGGTCCCACAGAGTTGGCCTTCTCCTGGTCCCATCAACTAAACAATGCCACATTGTTTAGTTGACGGCACCCAGAGAAGGCCAACTCTATGGGACCTTATCGGCCGCTGGGATTTGTGCGGTAGAAGGTGGTTCCGGAGATATTCTGGTCTGATGCCATATAGGGCTTTAAGTAGTGTAGGGTCTCCTGCCCAAGCAGGGGGTTGGACTGGAAGACCTCCAAGGTCCCTTCCAACTCTGTTCTTCTTATTATTAAAAGAATGTGTGCTGATAAAAGCTTTCAACTTTGTCTAAGAAACTTCCGAAATACCCCGTCTAATCATTTCTTGGTTTTCTGTAGGCTGCAGGAGAATTGGAAATTAATCTCCCATGTGCTCAACTAACTCTTGAGAAATAATGTTATGTTCAACGCCCTCTGGGTGATGGGGTTCAGGAAGAAAGGGATGTGCAATTGCTAAGTCTGGGCTTTCTGTTTCTGCTGTGCTGGGCAAACATCTCCAGGGGACCTCATCCTGGAGAGCCACCAAGGATTATGAGTCAGCAAAATGTGTTTGCATTTGGAGGTATCAACAAAAAGCAATCTGCAAAATGTACTTGCAAAATATTAAATTAAACATTATTAATAGGATGACTATACCATTATATATTACTATAATATATTATTACAGTATCAGTAATACTGTATAACTATTATAATTATATACTGTAATTATATTATATAATTATATTATATTAATACCATATTATTATTATATGGTACACCCATATAATGCCTATACTCAGCGAGCTGCATTAGCTGCCTATTAGTTTCTGGATTTATTTATTTATTTATTTATTAGATTTGTATGCTGCCCCTGTCCGTAGACTCGGGGTGGCTAACAACAATAACAAGAAACAGCATAAAACAAATCTAATATTTAAATTACTAAAAGCCCTTATTAAAAACCAAACATACACACAAACATACCATGCATAAATTGTAAAGGCCTAGTGGGAAAGGAATATCTCAATTCCCCCATGCCTGACGACAGAGGTGGGTTTTAAGGAGCTTACGAAAGGTGAGGAGGGGGGGCAATTCTGATCTCTGGGGGGAGCTGGTTCCAGAGGGATGCAATTTAATGTTGGTCATCACCTATAAAGCCCTATATGGCCTTGGACCAGACTATTTATGGGACTGTCTTCCCAGTTAGAGGCCACAGGGTAGGTCTTCTCCAGGTCCCGTCAACCAAGCTGTGCCGACTGGCGGGGCCATGCGGGAGGGCCTTCTCTGTGGTGGCTCCGATTCCCTGGAACCAACTCCCCCAACTCTATCCTGGTGCTTCTTGACCTCTCAGCGGCTTTCAATACGATTGATAGTGTATCCTTCTGCACCCACTGGAGGGGCTGTGAGTTTGAGGCACTGTTTTATGGTGGTTCGCCTCTTAACTCTCCGGTCGGTTGCAGTCAGTGTTGGCAGGGGGGTCAGAGGTCGACCCCTAGGTCCCTCCCCCTGTGGGGTTTCTCAGGATTCAGTCCTCTCGCCCCTGGTGTTTAATATCTACATGAAATTGCTGGTGAGATCATCCAACGGCACGGTGAGTTACCATCAGTATGCTGATGCTACTCAGCTTTACATCTCCACCTCGTGTCAACTCAGTGAAGCAGTGGAAGTGATGTGCAGGTGTCTGGAGGCTGTGAAGGTTTGTATGGGCATTAATAGGCTCAGACACAACCTTGCCAAGATAGAGTGGCTGTGGTTTTTCCTCCCAAGGACAATCCCACAGCTTTCCCCACCCCCTGGAGGACCTCTGGAGGCTGGAAACGGCCTGTTTCCCAATATCTGGTGAGCTCAGTAGGCTCGTGTTTTGCCCTCCCCAGCCTCCAAAGGCCTTCCCTGGAGCCAAGGGAGGTTAAAAATGTCCTCCCCCTACCTTGAAGTAGTGATTTCTGACAGTCTCAAAATGGGTGAACAGTGTGGTCAGGTGGCAGGAAAAGCAAGTAAAATACTTGGCTGCACAGCTAGAGGTATAACAAGCAGGGAGATTGTGATCCGGCTATACAGAGCGCTGGTGAGACCCCATTTGGAACACTGTGTCCAGTTCTGGAGACCTCACCTACAAAAAGATATTGATCAAATTGAACGGGTCCAAAGATGGGCTACAAAAATGGTAGAAGGTCTTAAGCATAAAACGTATCAGGAAAGACTTAATGAACTCAATCTGTATAGTCTGGAGGACAAAGGGAAAAGGGGGAATATGATCGAAACATTTAAATATGTTAAAGGGTTAAATAAGGTTCAGGAGGGAAGTGTTTTTAATAGGAAAGTGAACACAAGAACAAGGGGGCACAATCCGAGGTTAGTTGGGGGAAAGATCAGAAGCAACATGAGAAAATATTATTTTACTGAAAGAGTAGTAGATCCTTGGAACAAACTTCCAGCAGACGTGGTTGGTAAATCCACAGTAACTGAATTTAAAAGTGCCTGGGATAAACATAGATCCATCCTAAGATAAAATACAGGAAATAGTATAAGGGCAGACTAGATGGACCAGGAGGTCTTTTTCTGCTGTCAGACTTCTATGTTTCTGTTTCTATGTTTCCTCGGAGGCTCTCTGGAAGCCAGAAACGCCCTCCCAGAGCCTCTGTGTGAGCCAAAAATCAGCTGGCTGGCACACACATGCATGTTGGAGCTGAGTAGAGCAACGGGTTGCATGGCAGCAGATATGGCTCTACGTGCCATCTGTGGCACCCGTTCACCATCACTGGTGTAAGATCTTCTGCTTGAAGAGTGGGTTGGAATAGAAGACCTCCAAGGACCCATACGACTCTGTGATTTGGTTATTCTGAATTGGCGCCTCTTTCCTTCATCGAGAGCCGCTTGTTCCGCCTTTATTTCAGGGACCGCCTTCTGCTGCACGAATCCCAGTGACCGGTTAGGTCCCACAGAGTGGGTCTTCTCCGGGTCCCGTCAACTAAACAATGCCGCTTGGCGGGACCCAGGGGAAGAGCCTTCTCTGTGGTGGCCCCGGCCCTCTGTAACCAACTCTCCCCAGAGATTAGAATTGCCTCCGCCCTCCTTGCCTTTCGTAAGCTCCTTAAAACCCACCTCTGCCGCCAGGCATGGGGGAATTGAGATGCTCTTCCCCCCTGGGCCTTTACAATTTCATGTGTGGTATGTCTGTCTGTATGTTTGGTTTTTTATATTAATGGGTTTTTTAAAATCATTTTTAGTATTTATTGGATTATTTTTGTACACTGTTTTATTACTGTTGTTAGCCGCCCCGAGTCTCCGGAGAGGGACGGCATACAAATCCAATAAATAAATAGATAGATAGATAGATAGATAGATAGATAGATAGATAGATAGATAGATAGATAGATAGATTAAAAAATAAAATAAAATAAAATAAAATAAAATAAAATAAAATAATAAATAAAATAAAATAAAATAAAATAAAATAAAATAAAATAAAATAAAATAATAAATAAATAAAATAAATAAAATAAATAAAATAAAATAAAATAAAATAAAATAAATAAAATAAATAAAATAAATAAAATAAATAAAATAAATAAAATAAATAAAATAAATAAAATAAATAAAATAAAATAATAAAATAAAATAATAAAATAAAATAAAATAATAAAATAAAATAAAATAAAATAAAATAATAAAATAAAATAAAATAAAATAAAATAAAATAAAATAAAATAAAATAAAATAAAATAAAATAAAATAAGCCGCCGAACAGGTGAGTGACAGGCGTTCAAGGATTGTTGTCAGAACTGATCCTCTTTGATGTGTTTCCCAGCGATGCCAATGCCTCATTTCTCGTGGTTCTCGAGACCTCTCCCTCCACGACACAAAACCGGCAGCAATTAAGCGTTCAATTTACCTCCTAGCAAGGCAGCCCAAATATATCCTAGCTGGGGTGCTGCTGAAAAGCTGTCTTTTGTGAAGGTTTCCCACCGATTGTATTTCCCCTCTAAGCCCTTTCGGAATCTATTGTTGATTAGAAAGCAAGTAGCATAATCTGCCTCCAGTGTTTTATTTTGTAAGCAAGGGAAGCCAGCTACATGTTGATCTTCACACAAAGGACAGCCATGGGATAATAATGCTCAAGGGAGGGTAGCCCTTTTTTGTTGGTGTTCCTTCCAATTTTTTTTTAAAGACAAATCCCCTGACTGGATATACAGGGGGTGTTCCAAAAGTAATGCAATGTTTTTTAAAAAGTAATTTATTGAACAGAGTTGCATAAACGCTTAAAATTCTTCAAAGTACTGACCTTGGGCCTCTACACATTTTTTCCAGCGACTCTGCCATGACCGGTATGCAACTTCGGGGACCTCTCGCAAGGTCTTCATCACGGCTGATTGGATCTCTTCTATGGATGAAAAACGGGTTCCTTTCAGGGCTGGGAACAAAAAGAAGTCTGCTGGGGCGATGTCAGGACTATAGGGGTGGGGCAGCGTTGGCACCTGGCGTTTGGCCAGGAACTTGCGGACTCATAGTGTGTTGTGGCAAGGTGTGTTTTTTGTCCATAGAAGAGATCCAATCAGCCGTGACGAAGACCTTGCGAGAGGTCCCCAAAGATGCCTTCCAGGGCACGTACTGGTCATGGCAGAGTCGCTGGAAAAAAATGTGTAGAGGCCCAAGGACAGTACTTTAAAGAATTTTAAGTATTTGTGCAAATCCATTCAATAAATTACTTTTTAAAAAAATAATTGCATTACTTTTGGAACGCACCTCGTA
Organism: Erythrolamprus reginae; assembly: GCF_031021105.1. Lineage (NCBI taxonomy): Eukaryota > Metazoa > Chordata > Lepidosauria > Squamata > Dipsadidae > Erythrolamprus > Erythrolamprus reginae. The sequence continues at coordinate 254,801,288 of NC_091952.1, forward strand.
TGCAGAGCTATGCAGGAGGACTTGATACGATACCAGAATATAATGTGTCAATTAATGAACCGGTGCATATAAAATGATGAAGAAATGTTTGTAGAAAACAATGATAAATGGTTTTACACTTCAGTTCAAGTAAAATATATTCTGTCTTAGTCTTCTTATTTACAAGAACTTTACTTTAGCTATATTCAGCTTATTTACAAGTAGGTACTAAACCAATCCAGCTTCCTCTGTATCACTAATACTACTTTACTCAATATTTAACTCACACTCAAATTGCTCCAGCCAGCCAACTAACAACCACCATCAACAACAAACGACCTGGAATGGTGAAGTTGATTTGCATCTTATAATGCTCTGGTCCAATCAGGTTGCAGTTCACACCCAATGACTCAGCCTTAGCATACTTACATTCTACCTTTTACCTTATATGGTACTATGATGAAATATCACCCAGAATTGCTAAGCCTTACACTTTCACACATAGATAGATAGAAGATAGAATTCTTTATTGGCCAAGTGTGATTGGACACTGTTGTGGTTAGCTCTGGCCCATCTCCTGCCCCAAGGAATGTGGAGGTGGATGTGGGGGAGACATCCACATGCCACAGGCCTGTTTTGCTCCTAGTAGAATCTGCCGACGAAGTCTCCTCTGACCAAGGAAGCGTGAGTGACAGGGAAGAGGGGAGTTTGGCAGACAGCCCAGGAGGAGATCAGTCATCTGTATCACCCCTGGATTCTGAACAAGAATTAATGACACATCCACACATGCGTAGAGTGATGCATAGGAGACAACAACTGAAGGATTATTACAAGAGAAAATGAGGCCACCTGTGGTTGGGTGGGGCTGCTGTAATTAGTGCTACAGATAAAAGTGCAGCCTGGTGTTTTAGCCTCATGGCAGTATATCTGATTCATTGTTTAGTCAAGATCGTGATTTTTGCTGTTCAGAATTGTGTGTGTGGATTCTCTGGACTTTAGAATTGGACTCAATTTCCCAGTTATTGGGTGAGCAATTGGACTGCATTTAACCTGTGCCTTGTGTGTACCAGAAAATACCTTTGACAGTTAAAAAGGGAGCTGTTTCTGTTTTTCTGTTTATAAAAACTTTTGGGTTTTCCTTTTATCATGTGGTGTGTGTCTTCCTGGACTAATTACCCTGTACTGTAATTACGGGCGGTTGAGACACGCCGGCAGAACAGACACACAAGGAATTTCTCTTTGGTGCAGATGCTCTCAGCGTACATAAAGACCTCCAATGTCTTTCCTCTCTTATTCTAGTCTAAATAGCCAGCTGGCTTTGGGAACAAGGAAAGAGTGGAATGAATCAAGACAGCCTTCAGTCCAAACAATATCTTCCCCTTATAATAAAACTGGTGTTTTTAACCAGCATTTTCATGTACCATCAATAACAGCCTCAACAATAGACAATCATGGTAAAGTTGATTTGCATCTTATAATGCTCTGGCCCAATCAGGTTGCAGTTCACACCCTGTGACTCAGCATTAACATGCTTACATTCTACTTTTTACTTTATATGGTAATACAATGAAATATCCCCCAGGATTGCTAATCCTGACATTCCCATCCTTTGGTTCAGCTCTCCTTTCGGGAGAAATGTATTTGTTTTTTATTTGGAAGACAGATGAAAAAAGAAGGATTATACATGGGGTTTTTGGTCCTGGCATCCATCAACATAGAACATCCAAAGGAGATTAAACAATGTGTTTCATTTATTGAATTCCCCCCTCCTCCTTTCTCCTCCATCCAATGTTGAAATTCTTTCCCATTCATCGAAGGTACAATGACTATAACCAAAAGTGAAAAGGAGCTGCATGGGCAGTGGGATGAACAAGGATTACCACTCTATAAAGCCAAAGTCTTCAGACTTGGCAACTTTTAAGACTTGTGGACTTCAACTCCCAGAATTCTCCAGCCAACAATCTGGGAGTTGAAGTCCACAAGTCTTAAAGTTGCCAAGTTTGGAGACCCCTGCTATAAAGCCTTAGTAAGACCGTATCTAGAATACTGCATCCAGTTTTGGTCACCAAGCTATAAAAAAGATGTTGAGACTCTAGAAAGAATGCAGAGAAGAGCAAACAGGATGATTAAGGGACTGGGGGATAAAACATATGAAGAACGGTTTCAGGAACTGGGCATGGCTAGTTTAATGAAAAGAAGGACCAGGGGAGACATTGATAGCAGTGTTCCAATATCTCAGGAGTTACCACAAAGAAGAGGGAGTCAACCTATTCTCCAAAGCACTTGAGGGTAGAACAAGAAGCAATGGGTGGAAACTAAACAAGGAGAGAAGCAACTTAGGACTAAGGAGAAATTTCCTGACAGTGAGAACAATTAATCAGTGGAACAGAAGTTGCCTCCAGAAATTGTGAATGCTCCAACACTGGAAGTTTTACGAAGATGTTGGATAAGCATCTCTCTGAAGTAGTGTAGAGTTTCCTGCCAAAGCAGGGGGTTGGATTAGAAGACCTCCAAGGTCCCTTTCAACTCTGTTGTGTGTGTTGTGTGCATGTTTTAAAATTATGGGTTTTTAGTTTAAATTATTAGATTTGTATTACATATTGTTTTGCTACTATTGTTGTGAGCCGCCCCGACTCTAAGGAGAGCGGCGGCATACAAATTAAACTAATAATAATAATAATAATAATAATAATAATAACTAACTAACTAACTAACTAACTAAATAACTAATTAAAAAATATGAAGAACGGTTGCAGGAACTGATTATGGCTAATCTAGTGAAGCTTTGAACAGCTTACACCCTTTGATGATACTTTTAAGTATATTATTATTATTATTATTATTATTATTATTATTATTATTATTATTATTATGTCAATACAACACAGCAAACAAGATCACTATGCTGGATTTCGTATTTCATCACCAGTCGGGCGCTTCCCAAGCACCTAGGACTGCGTGATGTAGCAGCGAATTATGTTTGCTGATCCCAGTCAAGCGGCCTTTTGCAATTGACCGATGGAGATTTTGTCAATTCCGATGGTTTTCAAATGTCCACTGAGATCCTTTGGCACTGCGCCCAGCGTGCCAAGTACCACTGGGACCACTTTCATGGGCTTATGCCACGAGTCGTTGCAGCTCGATTTTTACATCTTCATATTTCACTAATTTCTCTAGCTGCTTCTCCTCAATTCTGCTGTCCCTTGGGATTGCAATGTCGATGATCCATACTTTCTTTTTCTCCCCAGTCAGGATGTCTGGTGTGTTATGCTTCAGAATTCGGTCAGTCTGAAGTCGGAAGTCCCACAGTAGTTTTGCTTGTTCATTTTCGACCACTTTTTCGGGCTTATGATCCCACCAGTTCTTTGCCACTGGTAGATGGTAGTTCCAGCACAAGTTCCAGTGGATCATGCAATGCTTTGTTCTGCCAACTTTCAATGCGACATTGAGTTACAGTTTTTCTGTACTGGTCCTTAGTTTGCTTCACCTTGAGAAGCTTCATATTGTTGACCTCCATCAATGCTGACTCTTTGCTCTCCTTCAGATAGTCAGCTAATGCATGCTTCTCTTTTTCCACTGTCTGCTTCACTTGCAAAAGTCCTCTGCCACCTATTTTCCTTGGTAAATACAGCCTGTCAACGTCATTGCGGGGGTGTAGTGCATGGATTATTATTATTATTATTATTATTATTATTATTATTATTATTATTATTATTATTAAGCATCAAACTTCCACATCTAGCAAACCATAAATGCAGCAATAATAATGCAGAAATAATGCAGAAATAAGCTAATCATTATAATAATTATTATAATGATAACAATAATAATAGCATAAACTTAAAATGGCATACCCTGTAGGACATGTAGCATTTTTCCTCATTTAAAACACAAAGTAGTCCTGTAGCTACTCCTTCCTTTTTAGCACATCCGTCGTGTTCAAACATTTTTTTTTTTTAAAAATGTTAAGTGGGAAAGAAAACAGCTCCTTGTTGGCAAATTAGTGGAATCCATGTTATTAAAAAATCATTCTTCGCTCCCAGAATTGTTTTATTTTTAATAAATGGTGCAGCCTAGCATTTATAATCTGCTGGCATGGGGCCATTTATTTGCATAAGATTTTTCTGCTAGCATTTAATTTTTGCAATAACCCAGAGTTGCCTCTCCAATGGTGCTTTGTGCCAGTGAAGAATGAAATACCACCAGTTTTGTTTCTGGCAAAGTTGCTGTAAATTGAAATGCGCAGGCTGATTTAAAGTATGAACCATAGTGAGTCATGGTGAAAGCTTGGTTGGTTGTAACACACATCATAATAATAAGGAGTTTACGAAAGGCAAGGAGAGTAGGGGCAGTTCTAATCTCTGGGGGGAGCTGGTTCCAGAGAGTCAGGGCCGCCACAGAGAAGGCTCTTCCCCTGGGGCCCGCCAACCAACATTGTTTGGTTGATGGGACCTGGAGAAGGCCCACTCTGTGGGACCTAATCAGTCGCTGGGATTCGTGTGGCAGAAGGCGGTCCTGGAAGTATTCTGGTCCGATGCCATGAAGGGCTTTATAGGTCATAACCAACACTTTGAATTGTGACCGGAAATTGATCGGCAACCAATGCAGACTGCGGAGTGTTGGTGTAACATGGGCATATTTGGGGAAGCCCATGACTGCTCTCGCAGCTGCATTCTGCACGATCTGAAGTTTCCGAACACTTTTCAAAGGTAGCCCCATGTAGAGAGCATTAAAGTAGTCGAACCTCGAGGTGATGAGGGCATGAGTGACTGTGAGCAGTGACTCCTGGTCCAAATAGGGCTGCAACTGGTGCACCAGGCAAACCTGGTCAAACACCCCCCTCGCCACAGCTGAAAGATGGTTCTCTAATGTGAGCTGTGGATCGAGGAGGACGCCCAAGTTGCAGACCCTCTCCGAGAGGGTCAATAATTCCCCCCCCGGGTGATGGACGGACAGATGGGATTATTGTCCTTGGGAGGCAAAACCCACAGCCACTCCATCTTATCAAGGTTGAGTTTGAGTCTGTTGACACCCATCCAGGCCCCAACAGCCTCCAGACACCGGCACATCACTTCTACTGCTTCGTTGATTGGACATTATTGTTTACATTGGTAGCATTCTTATTTACTTCTACTGATATAGTATCTTAGATTCTAATTATTGTTACATTACAACATGGTTTTCTTTTTCAACAACCATTCTTTTATTTGATTAATCCGTATTAACTTAAATGTGTGAATATCCCAATGGTTCTCTTCAGTCTGTACAGAAAGTGGGTTATTATTGCTCTCTGTGGTGCCTTGGTTTGCAAGAACTAATTATAGCAATTTTTTTGTATTTATTTTGCTTTAACAGTCTAACCGTCTTCCAATACTTGAGAGATCAGAGTGAGGGTTAGGGCTGTCACAGAGAAAAGTGAGATTGATTTATTCTCTAGCGCAGTGGTTCTCAAACTTTCTAATGCCGCGACCACGTAATACAGTTCCTCATGTTGTGTTGACCCCCAGCCATAAGTCTAGTGCCAATTCTCCCAACAGAGCTTTAAGCTGATTGGCAGGAAGGTCGGAGGGATACCCCCACTGTAAGCACCTGATTGGTCGGATTGTAAAAATATGTTCCAAGCAGTGAAGGGCTACCATTACTATTTAACATCTACATGAAACCGCTGGGTGAAATCATCCAAGGGCATGGGTGAGGCATCATCAGTATGCAGATGATACCCAGCTGTACATCTCCACCCCATGTCCATGAAGCAGTGGAAGTGATGTGCCAGTGTCTGGAGGCTGTTGGGGTAATAGTAATAGTAATAGTAACAACAACAACAACAACAACAACAACAACAGGAGACAGCAGAATTGAGGAGAAGCAGCTAGAGAAATTAGTGAAATACGAAGATCTAAAAATCGAGCTGCAATGACTCTGGCATAAGCCAGTGAAAGTGGTCCCAGTGGTCCTTGGCACGCTGGGCGCAGTACCAAAGGATCTCAGCGGACATTTGAAAACCATCGGAATTGACAAAATCTCCATCTGTCAATTGCAAAAGGCCGCTTTACTGGGATCAGCAAACATAATTCGCCACTACATCACGCAGTCCGAGGTGCTTGGGAAGCGCCCGACTGGTGATGAAATATGAAATCCAGCATAGTGATCTCATTTGCTGTGTTGTACTGACATAATAATAATAGTAATGTGGGCATGGCTTATCAATATCTTTCAGTGCATTTTTTTTACCCCACTGCATTCGACCCCTCCCCCCGGTCCAGGCAATAGCCCATCTCTGGTCCCAAGGCCCCAGAATAGAAGCTTTTGTTCCTAACACCATGGGAAATTTGTCTTTTCCCATGGTGTTAGGCAACCCCTGTGAAACGATCGTTCGACCCCCAAAGGGGTCCCGACCCCCAGGTTGAGAACCACTGCTCTAGGGCATCAAACAGCAGGACAAGAAGTCATGGGTGGAAACTTAACAGATCCAACTTAAAGGTAAAGATAACTTTCTTGACAAGGAGATCAAGTAATCAATGAATTAGTTTGTCTCCTGCTGTTGTGGGCACTTCAACATTGTAGGCTTTTAAGAAAAAATCTGGACAGCCACCTGCCTGAAATGGCATAGGGTTTCTTGCTATAAGGCAGGAGGGTGGACTAGAACAGTGCTTCCCAACCTTGGCAACTTGAAGAGATCTGGACTTCAACTCCCAGAATTCCCCAGCCAGCGAAGGTTGGGAAACACTGGACTGGAAGACCTCCAAGGTTCCTTCCACCTCTGTTATTTATTTATTTATTTTATTTATTTTATTTATTTTATTTATTTTATTTATTTTATTTATTTTATTTATTTTATTTATTTTATTTATTTTATTTATTTTATTTATTTTATTTATTTTATTTATTTTATTTATTTTATTTATTTTATTTATTTTATTTATTTTATTTATTTTATTTATTTTATTTATTTTATTTATTTTATTTATTTTATTTATTTTATTTATTTTATTTATTTTATTTATTTATTTTATTTATTTTATTTATTTTATTTATTTTATTTATTTTATTTATTTTATTTATTTTATTTATTTTATTTATTTTATTGGATTTGTATGCCGCTCCTCTCCGTAGACTCGGGGCGGTTAACAACAGTGATAAAAACAACATGCGACAATCCAATACTAAAATAGCTAAAAACCCTTATTTTAAAAACCAATCATACATACAAACATACCTGTTGTGATTCAGCCTGAGGCTCCTCAGGGACCGGCTGGATCTCTGCCGGATCCATGCCCAGAGGAGGAGGACAGTGAACAGGAGGGGGAGGACCAGGCAGACAGGGGAGAGGAACGTCAGGAAGAGGAGGAGGGAGAGCAGCCTGAGACCCCCGGGGGGGGGGGCTCTCCCCAGCTAGTAGCCTGGATTCATTGGATGAAGACGCACAGGCTATAATAGACATGAGGAAGCGACGTGCAGCTCAAAGACGGGGCCAATTAGAAAGGTATTTCCATCCCTGAATTGGCAACAGCTGGGTTTGGGTGTGGTTCTCCTCAGCAGGGTTGAAAAGGCAGGCCCGCCCTTACAGTCTTGTGGAGAGTTATCAACTAGGAGTCCTGTGACCTTACTTCGATTCTTGGCATCTCTGATCTTGGCTTGTGGCCTAGAAGTCTGGAAGACTTGGGGGAGGTGTGGGTTTTATTATCTCCAGCGTTGTTTTTGCCAGCAAGAATCCTGTTTTATTGCCTGGCCTTCGTGAAACCTCTGTGAAGCTTCATAGTGTTCCTGTCTGTAAGAACAGTTTTTGTTACCTGTGTTTGCTTTGAATTATATAAACTGCCTTTGCTTTTTACCAGTGTGTCTGGATACTCTTTTTGGTTGGTGTTGGCGTCTGGGGGGACCCAGACAGAACACATACCCTACATAAATTGTAAAAGCCTAGTGGGAGAGAATATCTCAGTTCCCCCATGCCTGACGACAGAGGTGGGTTTTAAGAAGCTTATGAAAGGCAAGAAGGGTGGGGGCTATTCTAATCTCTGGGGGGAGTTGGTTCCAGAGGTTCGGGGCTGCCACAGAGAAGGCTCTTCCCCTGGGTCCCGCCAAACGGCATTGTTTAGTTGACGGGACCCGGAGAAGGCCCACTCTGTGGGACGTAATTGGTCGCTGGGATTCATGCGCCAGAAGGCGGTCTTGGAGATAACCTGGCACGGTGCCATGAAGGGCTTTATAGTCTGTTATCTTGAAAGACACCCCTTAAAACATTTAGGCAAGAAAAACCAACACTTTGCTTACATTTATGACAACACATTTATTCTCTTTAATTTGAGCATTTTCAGTGCAGGGAGGTTCATAATCCTGCTCAGCACGAGATGATTCGACCCTGACTTTCTAATAATTCAACGATAAAATCATACAGGCTGCTTTTTTAAGCGGTGCTAAACTTTAAACTCAGTTTTTTTAAAAAAAATAAAATAAAAAATAAATCAGTTGTGATATACCAGTTTTCCATCACCTACTGATCCACAAATCATTTCCTGGGCTTAAAAGACAGCCCATCGAGATAACCTACTAAAAGACAGTTTATGCATTTAACTTCTGACAGTAGGGAATATAAGTTATAGGCCCTGAACTAGAGCAATAGCAATAGCACTTAGACTTATATACTGCTTCACAGTGCTTTTACAACCCTGTCTGAGCGGTTTACAGAATCAGCCTCTTACCCCCAACAAGCTGGGTCCTTATTTGACCCGCCTCAGAAGGACAGAAGGGTGGTGAGATTTGAACTGGTGAACTACAGCCAGCAGTCAACAGAAGCAGCTTACAGTACTGCACTCTAACCACAATAATTCTCCACAAATCCATGTCCATTTTCCTATATTACATCTACTCAATTCTATACATTAAACTTTATACTGTCTCTAACTTTCATGGGTTATGGCATGACGCTGTCCTTGGTACTAGTTTGGATGGCCACTACTGGAGCTGTCCATGGTACCACATACCGAAACTTGAGATGTCATTGTTTTATTGTTTTGGGGGCAGAAAAATGTGGAGAAAAAAGAATTTTACATTTGAAATTCATATGCTATTTCTATATTATTCTGGCCCTCAAACAGTTTCCCAAATTTCTTTTACTCTGGATATTTGCTTTCTATTCAAGGGTCTACACCAAGATGGCAAGCATTTTATGAGACTCAATATAAAACACTTTCAATATTTTAAATGCTGTCTCAGCTCAAAGTGAAATGCTTCTTGTTCTATCCTCAGGTGCTTTGGAGAATAGCCTAACTCTCTCTTCTTTGTGACAACTCCTGGGATATTTGGAAGACTGCTATCATGTCTCCATTAGTTCTTCTTTTCATTAAAATAGACATACCCAGTTCCTGCAACCGTTCTTCATTTGTTTTAGCCTCCAGTCCCCTAATCATCTTTGTTGCTCTTCTCTGCACAGTTCTGGAGACCTCATCTACAAAACAATATTGATAAAATTGAACGGGTCCAAAGATGGGCTACAAAAATGGTGGAAGGTCTTAAAACTTAAAACTTATCAGGAAAGACTTAATGAACTCAATCTGTATAGTCTGGAGGACAGAAGGGAAAGGGGGGACATGATCAAAACATTTAAATATGTTAAAGGGTTAAATAAGGTTCAGGAGGGAAGTATTTTCAATAGGAAAGTGAACACCAGAACAAGGGGGTACAATCTGAGGTTTGTTGGGTGAAAGATTAGAAGTAATGTGAGAAAATATTATTTTACTGAAAGAGTAGTAGATGCTTGGAACAAACTTCCAGCAGATGTGGTTGGTAAATCCACAGTCACTGAATTTAAACATGCCTGGGATAAACATATATCCATCCTAAGATAAAGTACAAGAAGTAGTATAAGGGCAGACTAGATGGACTGTGAGGTCTTTTTCTGCCATCAATCATCTATGTTTCTATGTTTTTCTAGAGTCTCAACATCCTTTTTGCATCGTGGCAACCAGAACTGAATGCAGGATTCCAGGTGTGGCCTTACCAAGGCCTTTCAAAGTGCTATTAACCCTTCACGTGATCTTGATTCTATCTCTCTTTTTATGCGTTTATGATTTTTAATGATTTTATGCTGCTATTTATCCGTCTGTTTTTTGATGACATCCTCATGCCGCCGCAACAGGTTCGCCCGAACCGCTGTGAACCAGTAGCAACCCACGACTGCCAAAAACGAAACCCCTCCCTGTGCTTTTGCATTGGGAACAATTAAGACTTGTGCAAAGAAGGGGAAGGGTGCAGCTCTCAAAAAAACCCACACTCCGTGGGGAAAGGCCACATGTGACAATGCTGCCATAGCAACAGCTGGATTTTCCCACACCGGCATCGTCCTTGGGAGACCGGTGAGGCCAAAGATGTAAGAAAGGAACTGGGTGTTTTCACGTCTCTTGGGATTCTTTTAGCGATGAAAGAAAGGAAGATTGGGCTGGGGGATTTTTCCCTCCCACCTTCTGCATTTTTGGAGGTGAGATCTCAAAGGAACATCTCTGAGACTAAAAGTGCCCTGCAGCTGAGAACGTAAGGTGCATCTTTTGCAAAGGTACATATCACCTTTTAACTGTGATTTACAAAGATACTGTAGTCAAATCCACCCAGGGGCTCATTACACACTACCTAGAATGCTATATTCAAGGTGTTGGTTATTACCTATAAAGCCTTATATGGCTCATGGCCAGACTATCTATGGGACCGCCTCTTGCTACACACCTCCTGTTGTGGTTAGCTCTGGCCCAGCTCCTGCCCCAAGGACTGTGGATGTGGGGGAGACATCCACATGCCACAGGCCTGTTTTGCTTCCGGTGCAATCTGATGATGAAGGCTCCCCTGACCAAAAAGACATGAGTGACAGGGAGGAGGAGAGTTTGGCAGACAGTTCAGAAGGAGATCAATTATCTCTCTCCTCCTTGGATTCGGAACAAGAGTTAATGATACAGCCACGCATGAGGAGAGCGATGCATAGGCAGCAACAACTGAGAGATTATTATCAAAGAAAATGAGGCCACCTGTGGTTGGGTGGGGCTGTGGTAATTAGTGAGGCTGCTATTGTGGAGGATTGTGGAGGATTATCTGATCGTTGTGTTTCGTGACTACTTTACTGACTTTGACCTTTTGTGTGCTGATTTTTCCCCACTTTGAAACTAAACCAGAGCAAAGTGTGTTTCACTTTGTGAAAGAAGAAGGACTGTGAATTGCCTCACAGCTGCAAGCTAAGTATCTAAGAACTGATAAGGGACTTGTACAAATTACCAGTTTGTTTGGAGACAAGTGCTCTTTGCTATACAAAAAAGTGCTTAGTTTATTTGGATTTTCGGTATAAAGAACATTGTTTTGAATTTTCAAACGTGTGTGTCAGAAATTTGTATCTGTGAATTTTCGGGAGGAGTCTACCAGAGAGTTCAACAGAACACCCGCCAGAGACAAATAAGAGCACACAGAGTTGGCCTCCTTCAGGTCCCATCGATTAAGCAATGCAGGTTGGTGGGACCATGGGGAAGGGCCTTCTCTGTGGCTGCCCTGTCTCTATGAAATCAACTCCCCCCCCCAACGTCCATACTGCTCCCACACTACTGCCCTTCTGTAAGGCCACAAAGACCTGGTTCAGGAAAAAATGGTTCTTGTGTCTAGTGGTCTTGGTGTTCAGTGCTCTATAGCGTCGTTTTGAGGGGAGGAGTTGAAACAGTTTGTGTCCAGGATGTGAAGGGTCAGTAAATATTTTCACTGCCCTCTTTTTGACTCGTGCAGTATACAGGTCCTCAATGAAAGGCCGGTTGGCACCAATTGTGTTTTCTCTGCAGTTCTGATTCTCCTCTGAAGTCTGTGTTGGTGTTGTTGGGTTGCAGAACCGAACCAGACAGTGATAGAGGTGCAGATGACAGACTCAATGATTCCTCTGTAGAACTGGATCAGCAGCTCCTTGGGCAGTTGGAGCTTCCTGAGTTGGCACAGAAAGAACATTCTTTGTTGTGTTTGATTTTGGAAATCAAAGTAGGCCATCTTCTCCCACATGGTGTCCCAGTTCACTTGGATCCTCCGAAATGAATTGTTCAGCACTCCAAGGTCAACCTCCGGTCAAGGAAGTTTCAGGCAAATCATTGTGGCTAGGGAGCCCAATGATATAATAAGTTGTGAACTTCCTAGGACCATTATCGTAAGATGTCTCCATATCTGTTCTCTTTTTTTTGAACGAACGCAATTTGACAAACGGTCCTCAGATTTCAACACATACCCCTCTCCTGTTTTCAAGCTGTCACATCCAGTTTAAGGCTACATCTTTGGAGGAAAAAAACCAAAGATTCAAAACAAAAGGAAATAAACACAGGTCTGCCATTTCGGTACAATTTAGCAGAAGAGATTCCGAAAAAGAAACGGGAGGATCTGCCAGGCCTTGTTCTCCCGAGACGGTTATTCTCAATTTGTCTTGTCATCTCTGTGAATTATGCAGACCAGGGGCCATCATTACAATTTGTGAAATGCTTCCTTGCCCATCCCAGGAAGTGGAGAGTGATTGTCACAATCTGACAGCTGTCAGAAGACTTCTTCTTTCCAGACCAGGGGTTGGGTTTTTTTTTTTGCTCCTTGTGTTCAAGCCACATTAAGGGTCATTTTCCGAGATGAGTGGAGGCTTCAGGGAGGATTTGGAAATGACATCAAAATGGGCAGGGTGGATAGCCCCAAAGAAGACAGACATTCAGAAATGATCCTGAATAAGTTCCCTCAGTTGGGGGAAAGATCAAAAGCAACGTGAGAAAATATTATTTTACTGAAAGAGTAGTAGATCCTTGGAACAAACTTCCAGCAGACATAGTAGATAAATCCACAGTAACTGAATTGAAACATGCCTGGGATAAACATAGATCCATCCTAAGATAAAATACAGAAAATAGTATAAGGGCAGAAAATAGTATAAGGGCAGACTAGATGGACCATGAGGTCTTTTTCTTCAGTCAGTCTTCTATGTTTCTATCCTGGTAAACTGAAGAACAGCTTATCTCCAAGACCGCCTTCTGCCGGACAAATCTAAGTGTCCGGTGAGGTCCCACAGAGTTGGTCTCCTCAGGGTCCCATCAGACAGACAATGCCGGCTGGTGGGGCCTAGGGGAAGAGCCTTCTCTGTGGGGGGCCCGGCCCTCTGGAATCAACTCCCCCTGGAAATTTGCACTGCCCCCACTCTCCTTGCCTTCTGTAAGAATGTGAAAACACACTTATGTCATCAGGCTTGTGGTCAGTAGACCCCAGCTTCTGCCCAATGAATGTATTTAATGTGATAGTATTTATGTGACAGTTCGATTTTAAATGTTTCGTTTTTAAGATAATTTTTAACTTAACTATTCTATTAATTGGCTTAGAAATGTTTTATATATTTTATCTTTTTTATCAAAATGTTGTAAGCCGTCCCGAGTCCACGGAGAGGGGCGGCATATAAGTCCAATTAATAATAATAATAATAATAATAATAATAATAATAATAATAATAATAACAATAATAATAATTACGATAATGATAACAATAATGATAATGGTAATGATAACAACAACAGCAACAACAACAATAATAATAATAGTAATAATAGTAGTAATAATAACAGTAATGATTATGATGATGATGATGATAACGATAATGATAACGATAATGATAACAACAGCAGCAACAACAACAACAACAACAATAGTAATAATAATAGTAATAGTAACAGTAACAATAATAATAATAATAATAATAATAATAATAATAATAATAATAATATAGAATGCTGGGGCTGGGAAGGACTATGTTAGAATGCCAGAAGAGAGTGGGACTTGTGGAGAAAAAGAGGAGGAGGAGAAGGAGGAGGAAGAGGAGGAGGAGGAAGAGGAGGTCCGTGGTTTTCTCTCAGCTTGGTGATTTTCTTGCAAGTGATGTCCAAGTCGATGGCATCCTCAATGCGAGGAGAGAATGGGGTTTGTGTAGAAGAAGAGGAGGAGGAAGTGGAGCAGGAGGACTGTAGTCCTTGGTGCTCTCTGAGCTTGGTGAGTTTCTTGCAAGTGATGTCCAAGTAGGTGCCCATCATCAATGCTAGGAGAGAGTGGGGCTATTGTAGACGAGGAGAAGGAGGAGGAGGAGGACTGTGGGCTCTTTGGTGCTCTCTGAGCTTGGTGGTTTTCTTGTAGACATTTCATGACCCAACTAAGTGACATCATCAATGTTACAAGAGAGTGAGCTCTGTAGAGAGGAGGAGAAAAACGATGGTGTCTTTTGTGGTCTCTGAATTTGATTGTTTTCTTGCAGTCATTTAATATTCCAACTAATGAGCATCATCATTATCATCAGTACTAAAAGTGAGTGAGTTTGTGGAGAGGAGGAGGAGGAGAGGGAGGAGGAGAGGAGAGGAGAGGGAGGAGGAGGACAACTTGAGATCTTTGGTGGTGTCTGAACATGGCTGTTTTCTTGCAGTCATTCATTACCCAACTAATGAACATCATCGTTACATCAGTACTAAAAGGGAGTGATGTCTGTGAAGAAGAGGAGGGGGAGGAGGAGGAGGAAGAGAAGGACTGTGAAATCCTCAGTGATCTCTGAACTTGGTTGTTTTCTTGCAGATGTTCGTGACCCTACTTGGCAGCATCATCAGTGTTTGGAGGGAGGGAGGTTTGCTCTCTTTGGATACACTTTAAGATTTTTAAAACGTAAACACAAAGCAATATACAGTAGGAAAAAAAAGAAGAAAAAGAGGGGGGGAAATGCATAGAGAACAATAAAGAACCCAGTAAAAGAAAATACCACAAAAAGATTGTTAAATAAGCCAACTTCTAATCTTCTCTATTAAACATGCCAGATGTTGGGAAACAAAGAATATTGGTCCTACAACATGTTGTTAATGCCATCTCGCTATATAGAGCGCTGGTGAGACCACATTTGAAATAATACTGTGTTCAGTTCTGGAGACCTCACCTACAAAAAGATATTGACAAAATTGAACGGGTCCAAAGACGGGCTACAAGAATGGTGGAAGGTCTTAAGCATAAAACGTATCAGGAAAGACTTCATGAACTCAATCTGTATAGTCTGGAGGACAGAAAGAAAAGGGGGGACATGATCGAAACATTTAAATATGTTAAAGGGTTAAATAAGGTTCAGGAGGGAAGTGTTTTTAATAGGAAAGTGAACACAAGAACAAGGGGACACTATCTGAAGTTAGTTGGGGGAAAGATCAAAAGCAACATGAGAAAATATTATTTTACTGAAAGGGTAGTAGATCCTTGGAACAAAATTCCAGCAGACGTGGTAGATAAATCCACAGTAACTGAATTTAAACATGCCTGGGATAAACATAGATAAAATACAGGAAATAGTATAAGGGCAGACTAGATGGACCATGAGGTCTTTTTCTGCCGTCAGACTTCTATGTTTCTATGTTTCTATCTCTGGCTCAGCAGTTGCAATTCTTCTTCTCAGGGTGAAATCATATGGGTTAGCACATGGTTCCTCTGGTTACAGAAGCCAGGAAGTTACAATTGATGTTATTTCCATTACTATCGGAGCTTTGCAACAGAGAGTTTTCTAACGTGGCAATTTGCAAGCCCAATGTCTCGGCCGGTTCAGTTGTTGGTGGCTCCGTTGATAGAGCAGCCACATTACACCGCCAACATAACCTTGGTCACAGCATGTCCACTTGGCAAAGGGAGGTCATTTTTTCAAGAGCCTCCGTTAAAAAGATGCAACTCCCGGCCAGAAAATAGCAGCGTCGGCAATTTTTGTTGAACGAAGCCAATTTCGGGAAAGAGCAAAAAAATATCTCAGCAGGTTCATCCGAAAGCTGCTATTTAATGGCCGTTTGCGTTGACAATCTGGGTGCAATTTTTTATTCTTTTAAAAAATGGACAATTCAGCTTGTCCGAATGGCTTCTGATGGAGTGTCCTCCCCCCCCCACCCTCTGCTGGGTTTCAAACCTTCGATAGGATGGAAGGCAGAAATCTTATCCATTTGCTGCTGGCAAAATACATTCCCTGCTTTGTCATTCTGGCCCTGCCTCAAAGCTTCATTGCTCAAAATAACAGTGATTCAGCCTCCCGATGATGATGATGAGTGGATAGGACACTGCTGCAGTCAAATTGCAAAAGGTTCCATCTGCCACCTTGTAAAAAAAAATAAATGAAAATAGCGAAAACGTGGGGAATAAAAACATATTGGAAAGCAGATCTATCTCTCCTTGAAGATGGTGTCTTCCTAATTAAGAAGTGACTCATGGAGAAGGGGCCCCTTCCTTTGCCAGTAGCCCCCGTCTGAGGCTTAGGAACGGATGACTAATTCATCCCACCCCCAAAACTGAGCTTCAGACTTTTCAAAAGTTTTGCAATGTGCTTTGTAATTCACATACACACACACACAAACCGTGCCAAATATGCATGAAAATATTGATGGGAAGAGAGAAGGGGAGGGAAGGAAAAGGAGAAGGGAAGGGAAGGAGAAGGGAAGAGAAGGAGAAGGGAAGGAAAAGGAAAAAGGAAGGGAAGGGAAGGAAAAGGAGAAGGGAAGGAGAAGGAAAAGAAAAAAGGAAGGGAAAGAAAAGGAAAAGGAGAAGGGAAGAGAGAAGGGGAGGGAAGGAAAAGGGAATAGGGAATGGAGAAGAGAAGGGAAGAGAAGGAAAAGGAAAAGGAAAAGGGAAGGAAAAGGAGAAGGGAAGAGAAGGAGAAGGGAAGAGAAGGAGAAGGGAAGAGAAGGAAGAAGGGAATGGAGAAGAGAAGGAAAGAGAAGGAAAAGGAACAAGGAAGGGAAGGGAAAGAAAAGGAAAAGGAGAAGGGAAGAGAAGGAGAAGGAGAAGGGAAGAGAAGGAAGAAGGGAATGGAGAAGAGAAGGAAAGGGAAGGAAAAGGAGAAGGGAAGAGAAGGAGAAGGAGAACTGAAGAGAAGGGAATAGGGAATGGAGAAGAGAAGGAAAGAGAAGGAAAAGGAAAAAGAAAAGGAGAAGGGAAGGAAAAGGAGAAGGGAAAGGAAGGGAGAAGGGAATAGAAAAGAGAAGGGAAGGAGAAGGAAGAGGAAAAAGGAAGGGAAGGAAAAGGGAAAGGAGAAGGGAAGAGAAGGAAAAGGGAAAGAGAAGGGAAGAGAAGGGAATGTAGAAGAGAAGGTAAGGAAAAGGAAAAGGGGAAGGGGAAGGGAAGAGAAGGGTGAAGAGAAGGAAAGGGAAGGAAAAGGAAAGGGAAGGAAAAAGGAAGGAAAGGAGAAAGGAAGAGAGGGGAGAGGGGAATGAAGAAGAGAAGGAAAGGAAAAGGAAAAGGGAAGGAAAAGGAGAAGGAAAAGGAAAAGGAGAAGGGAAGAGAAGGGAGAAGGGAATGGAGAATAGGGAATAATTCAACTCTTTCTTCTTTGTGGCAATTCCTGAGATATTGGAACGTTGCGATCATGTCTCCCCTGGTCCTTCTTTTTTATTAAACTAGACATAACATAAAAAGGACATTAAAAAGTACCTTTGGGATAACCATGACCTTGGAGGATAGCCAATCTCCCTAGACAACAAGACTCCAAACTACATCAGCTATTCTTGTCCATCACTGATGATGAATTAAGGGTTGCTGTGATGGAAAGAAGAACATTGTAAGGAATGAGAAGCAATTCATATACTTTTTGGGTGGAGGAAAAAAGATTCAGGAGGCTCATAGAATCAAAGGGCTGGAAGGGACTTTGGAGGTCTTCTAGTCCAACCCCCAGGGGCACCAAGGCTGGAGACCCTACCATTTCAGACAAATTGTTGTCCAGTCTCTTCTTAAAGCTTCCAGTGTTGGACCAATTCCAGCAACCGTTCTTTATATCTTTTAGCCTCCAGTCCTCTAATGATCTTTGTTGCTCTTCTCTGCATTCTTTTTAGCGCCTCCACATTGTTTTTAAATTGTGGTGGTCCAAACTGGATGCAGTATTCCAAGCATGGTCTTACCAAGGCATTAAAAATTGGTTTCCACACTTCACGTGATCTTGATTCTGTCCCTCTGTTAATGCATCACTCAACTGTGTTGGCTGGAATGTCCTTCTACTCCCTGAAAATCAGGATGAAATTCAAAAATTTTCCCTACCAGTTCTATGGGCGTGGCTTGGTGGATGTGGCAGGGAATTTATTTATTGGTTGGTTTTTGTTGATTGGTTGGTTGGTTGCTTCATTCATTCATTCATTCATTCATTCATCCATCCATCCATCCATTCATCCATCCATCCATCCATTCATTAGATTTCTTTTTTTTTTAAAAAAAATAATCTTTATTAAATTTCTACATATAAAAACAGTCAAAACAAACAAAACATACTGTTGTGGTTAGCTTTGGCCCAGCTCCTGCCCCAAGGACTGTGGATGTGGGGGAGACATCCACATGCTGCAGGCTTGTTTTGCCCCCAGTTGAATCTGCTGATGAAGGCTCCTCTGACTAAGAAGACATGAGTGACAGGGAGGAGGAGAGTGTGGCAGACAGCTCAGAAGGAGATCAATTATCAAGCTCCTCCTTGGATTTGGAACAAGAGTTAATGATACAGCCACGCATGAGGAGAGCGATGCATAGGCAACAACAACTGAGAGATTATTATCAAAGAAAATGAGGCCACCTGTGGTTGGGTGGGGCTGTGGTCATTAGTGAGGCTGCTATAAAGAGCAGCCTGTGGGTTTGGCCATTGTGGAGGATTATCTGATCGTTGTGTTTCTTGACTGCTTTACTGACTTTGACCTTTTGTGTGCTGATTTTTCTCCGCTTTGAAACTAAACCAGAGCAAAGTGTGTTTCACTTTGTGAAAGAAGAAGGACTGTGAATTGCCTCACAGCTGCAAGCTAAGTATCACAGAACTGATAAGGGACTTGGACAAATTACCAGGTTGTTTGGAGACGAGAGCTCTTGGCTATACCAAAAGAGGGCTTGGTTTAAGTGAATTTTCATTATAAAGAACATTGTTTTGAATTTTCAAACGTGTGTGTGTGTCTGAAATTTGTACCTGTGAATTTTTGGGAGGAGTCTACCAGAGAGTTTGACAGAACACATACAAAGAAAAAAAGGAGGAAAAATAGACAGACAAATCAGCTTAATATTAAAGCATATAAAACATTCAGTGTCAATAGTAAAGACATAAGTTGTCAACCATAGTGTTGACTATCACTATCAAGCGACCTGATGTTACGTATTTGGTGGAATTTCTATTCATTCTATTCGTTTTTAGGGGTTTTATGTTCCATCGATTTATGGTGCAGTGTTTCTATATTTTCATTATATTTGAGTAAGAAAGGAAGGAAGGAAGGAGTGTCTAGTTTTACTTTTCCATTAGGTTTTTAATGTATTTTTTCTGATTGAGCCATTTGTACCAACTTTCCCATATTTTGTAAAATTCGGATTTATCTTTTTCCTGTAGTTCCAAAGTGAATTTATGTCGCCTTTCTCCTTGGACTCAGGGCGGCTCACATGAAGAAAACTACAAAACATCTA
>NC_091952.1:254825703-254883203 GCF_031021105.1 Erythrolamprus reginae
TCTTCAATTGGACCCTTCATCATACCATCTGCGGCTATGTTTCATAAACATCCATAATTTGATGTGCATCTATTTTTTTTACTTCACTTGTACACAGGGAAGAAAGGTAGCCAGCTGCAGAAATTGGCTTAAAAAGCAGCCGCTGCAAAGCCCAATCAAACAACAGCAGGATTTTTGGCTTTGATGGACCAATTTGTGGTAACTTGGGAATGATCTAAGCATTGTGCTTCACAGGGAGGTCTCTAAGACTCCTGGAAGGGCATAAAAGTTCTTGTTAAAGCAGATTCATAATTTAAGAAGCAGAAATCTGTCAGGTTTTTTCCCCTAAAAAATAATCTTTATTAGGTATAAGTTTAAACAAAAACTTACTACAAGACAAACACATAGAAAATTTAAATACACTGCTCAAAAAAAATAAAGGGGACGCTTAAACAACACAAGAAAACTCCAAGTACAGGGTTCAGTCCTGGGCCCTGTGCTCTTCAACATTTTCATCAACGACTTGGCCGAGGGAATAGAAGGGCAACTGATCAAATTCGCAGACGATACCAAGCTGGTGGGGGTAGCCAATACCCTAGAAGACAGGCTCAAATTACAGAAAGACCTAGACAGACTAACACAGTGGGCCCACACCAACAAAATGATGTTTAACATCGACAAGAGCTAAGTCCTTCACCTAGGCAGAAAAAATCCTGGACACACATACAACCTGGGAGAAACCCCTCTTAGCAGTAGCGACTGCGAAAGAGACCTCGGAGTCTTGGTGGACAATCAAGTAAACATGAGCCAACAATGTGCAGCAGCAGCTAAAAAAGCCAACACAATCCTAAGCTCCATCAACAGGAGAATACACTCCAAGACCAGGGAAGTCTTAATACCACTCTACTACGCCCTGGTCCGACCACACCTGGAGTACTGTATTCAGTTCTGGTCACCACACTTCAAAAGAGACATTAAAACTCTGGAGAAGGTGCAAAAAAGAGCAACCAAGATGATTAAGGGATTGGAAACCAAGACTTGCGAAGAGAGACTGAGGGAACTGGGCATGGATAGCCTAGAGAAAAGGAGGGCCAGAGCGGACATGATAGCAGTCTACAAGTATACGAGGGAATGTCACAGAGAGGAGGGGATCACTTTATTCTCCAGGGCACTAGAGGGCCGGACGAGGAACAATGGCTGGAAGCTGACCAAGGAGAGATTCAACATGGAGACAAGGAGGAATTTCCTGACGGTCAGAGCGATCAACCAATGGAACAACCTACCAGCGGACGTTGTGAACTCCAACACTCTGGACATTTTTAAGAGAAGATTGAACTGCCACTTGACTGGGGTACTATAGGGTTCCTGCTTGGGCAGGGGGTCGAACATGATGTCCTTCATGGTCCTTTCAACAATAAATAAGTAAATCAAACTTTGATGAAATCAAACTGTCCACTTAGGAAGCAACACTGATTGAATTTCACATACCGTTGTGCACATTTCATTCATTCAGATTTAGGATGTGTTCTTTGAGTGTTCCCTTTATTTTTTTGAGCAGTGTAAGGTGGTACCTCTACTTAAGAACACCTCTACTTAAGAACTTTTCAAGATAAGAACCGGATGTTCAAGATTTTTTTGCCTCTACTTAAGAACCATTTTCTACTTAAGAACTTGCGCCCGGAAAAAATTCCCAGGAAATTTGAGAGCGGCACGAAGGCCCAGCAAGTTTTCTGCCATTCCCCCTTTAATCACGGCCATCTCGGGCTTTTCTGGTCTGCCAGAGGAGCCTTTCGGTGGCATTCCCCCTCTTGCTCACCTGGGTTTCTCTCTCTGGCGCAGTGTATGGAAGACAGTCTCGCTTTAGCAGTTCAATTCAATTCAATTCAATTTATTAGATTTGTATGCCACCCCTCTCTGAAGACTCGGGGCGGCTCACAACAATAATAAAAACAATATTCCAGCGAAAACAAATCTAATATTAAAAAGCACATAAAAACCCTATCATATTTAAAAAAGCAAACAACATATACATACCCAAACATAAATATAAAAAAGCCTGGGGGAAAGGTGTCACAACTCCCCCATGCCTGGCGATATAGATGGGTCTTGAGTAATTTACGAAAGACAAGGAGTGTGGGGGCAGTTCTAATCTCCAGGGGGAGTTGATTCCAGAGGGTTGGGGCCGCCACAGAGAAGGCTTTTCCCCTGGGGTCCGCCAAATGGCATTGTTTGGTCGACAGGACCCGGAGAAGGCCAACTCTGTGGGACCTTATCGGCCGCTGGGATTTGTGTGGTAGCAGGCGGTTCTGGAGGTACTCTGGTCCAATGCCATGCAGGGCTTTAAAGGTCATAACCAACACTTTGAATTGTGACCGGAAACTGATCGGCAGCCAATGCAAGCCACGGAGTGTTGCAGAAACGTGGGTGAATCTAGGAAGCCCCACGATGGCTCTCGTGGCCGCGTTCTGCATGATCTGAAGTTTCTGAACACTTTTCAGAGGTAGCTCCAAGTAGAGAGCGTTGCAGTAATCGAACCTCGAGGTGATGAGGGTTCAGATGAGTTCAGAGCGAATGAAGCATTTTCCTTTCTCTGGGCTCTTGGAGAGGGAATAAACCATTTTGCTGTGGTGACTCCCTGGCGCTGCCTCCCATACACCTGCGCGAGGTTGCCTCCCGGAGCGTCTGGGAGTGGAAAGACAAAAGGGGGCACTTCAGCCAGATCAACTTGACTTTAGCCAAACCGAGGAGTTACCACAGTGAAGGAAAGACGCCGGCTACAAAACGAGCAAGCAAGAGGAGTGGGGAGCCCGGGCTCGGGTTCTTAAGAGGCAAAAAAATCTTGAATACCCGGTTCTTATCTAGAAAGGTTCATAAGTAGAGGCGTTCTTAGGTAGAGGTACCACTGTATTCCTGAAAGTCCCTGTTTCACACATGCAGTTTCCCCAGATTCCTGTAGCCAGCCTGGTGGTCTTCAGCTTCCTTTCTTGGCTGCTTGAAAGTCTCAGGCAAACAATTTGAAGCCTTTGTTTCTGCCTGAATGTTTTTGCCCCTTTACCCTACATCTGTGGGTCATTTTGAAGACGAAGCCTCTAACCCAGGTTCTTTGAGGTGATGGTTGGAGTGGAAAAGAGTATTTCTCCTTCCCATCCCCCGGGCTTGTCCTCCACTTCTGGAATGAGTCAAGGATTGACCCTAATCATCATCTCCTTGCCTCCTACCCCCCCTCCCTCTCCCTTTCCCTTATTCAACCTCTGCACAAGACTGTACTGTTTGTAGACCTCAAATGGACTCAGAGCTATTGAAGTCTCTTGTTCTGGCTTGAAAGAAGCCAACAGAGGCCCTTTTGTGCCCAATCAAATGTGAGGGACTGAATTGGAAATCCATGTGAGAGGCAGTCTCTCTCTCTCTCTCTCTCTCTCTTTCTTACTCCCCCCTCCCTTCCTCTGTCTCTCTCTCTGTCTCTCTCCCCCTCTCTCCATCTCTGTTTCTGTCTCCCTCCCTCTCTTTCTCTCTGTCTCTCTGTCAATGAACTACTTTCCTTCTCTCCCTCTCTCTCTCCCTCCCTCTCTGTCTCTTCCTCCCTCCCTCTCTCTGTCTCCCTCCCTCTCTGTCTCTGTCTCTTTTTCTCTCCCTCCCTTCCTCTTTCCCTATCTCTATCTCTCCCTCTCTCCCCTCCCTTTGTCTTTCTCCCTCCCTCCCTTCCTCTCTCTCTCTCCCTCCCTCTCTCTCTGTTTCTCTTCTTCCTTCCCCCTCTCTCTCCCTTCCTGTCTCTATATCTGTCTCTGTTGCTGTCTCTTTCCCCTCTCTCCCTCTCCATCTCCCCCCTCTCCCTGTCTCTCTGACTCTCCCTCCCTCTCTCCCCTCCTTCCCCCTCTCTTTGACTCCCTCCCTTTCTGTCTCTGTATCTCTTTCTCTTCCTCCCTCCCTCCATCTCTATTTCTGTCTCTGCCTCTCTCTCCCTCTCTCTCTCCCTCCATCCATCTCTATCTCTGCCTCTCTGTCCCACTCCATCTCTGTGTCTCCCCCTCCCTCTGTCTCTCTCTTCCCCCTCCCTGTCTGCCTCCCTCCCTGTGTGTCTGTCTCTGTCTCTCCTTCTCTCTCCCCCTCCTTCTCCCTTCTTCCTTCTGTCTCTATCTCCATCTCTGTCTCCCTCCCTCCCTCCCTGTGTGTCTTTCTCTGTCTCTCCCTCTCCCTGTGTGTCTGTCTCTGTCTCTCCTTCTCTCTCTCTCTCCTTCTCCCTCCTTTCTTCTGTCTCTATCTCCATCTCTGTCTCTCCCTCTCCTTACCCCCCACTCTCTCTGTGATTTTACATGCATGCACACATGGCCTTAGTCTACGGGTGACACAGTAGCAGCCTTCCAGCATTTGAGGGGCTGCCACAAAGAAGAGAGGAGGGTTAACCTATTCTCCAAAGCACCTGAAGATAGGTAAAAAAAAAACCCAACCCATGAATGTACCAAGAAATCAAGGAGAGCAGCAATCTGGAATTGAGGAGGAGCTTTCTAACCATGAATAACCAGTGAAACAGAAGTTGCATTCAGAAGTTTGTGGGTGCTCCATCGCTGGAGGTATTTTTTTTAAGAAGAGGTGAGACAGCCACCTATCTGAAATGATATAGGACAGTGATGGCGAACCTTTAATCAATATTTTAGCTGCACTTTTTCTAAACTCTCAACATCTCTTTTCATAGTGTGCTCACCAAAACTGGATGCAGTATTCCAGGAATGGCCTTACTAAGGATTAGAATAAAGTGGTACTAATACATGTGCATTGACCTCTCTTGGTTTTACTAATGGCATCTACCTGGCAATTTTCAATTCTTGCACCTGCAATGGAAGGGAATTGAAATGATTGGGATTTTGGAAACACTGGTAATTATTTGTTGGCAATCCCTTCCTTCCTTCCTTCCTTCCTTCCTTCCTTCCTTCCTTCCTTCCTTCTTTCCGTCCTTCCTCATTCCCTCCCTCCCATTCTCTCCTCCCTTCCTTCCTCTCATTCTCCTTCCTTCCTTCTTTCCTCCCTTCCTCTCTCCCTCCTATCTTCCTTCCTTCCTCCCATTCTCCTTCCTTCCTTCCCTCCCTCCCTCCTATTATCTCCTCCCTCCCATCCTTCTTCCTTCCTCCCATCCTCCCTCTATCCTTCCCTCCTTCCTTCACCCTCCCATCCGCCTTCCTTATTTCCTTCCTTCTTTTTCTCCCTCCCTCCTTCTCTCCCTCCTGTCCTTCGTTCCTCCCATCTTCCCTCCCAACTCCCTCCCTCTTTCCCATCCTCCTTCCTTCCTCCCTCTCTTCCTTCCTTCCTTCCTCCCTCTCTTCCTTCCTCCCTTTTCTCCCTCTCTCTCTCCCTCCTGTCCTTCTCCGTTCCTCCCATCCTCCCTCCCAACTCCCCCCTCCTTCCCATCCTCCTGTCCTTCCTTCCTTCCGTCCTTCCTTCCTTCCTTCCTTCCATGCTTCCTTGCTTCCTTCTTTCCTTCCTTCCTCCCTTCCTTCATTCCTTCCTCCCTTCCTTCATTCCTTCCTCCCTCCCTTCCTTCGTTCTTTCCTTCCTTCCAAAGTGGAAGAAAAAAATGGCCCAGGTTACTTAAAACTCTCCTTAGAAGTGGAGGCTAGAGTAGTGAGGATGTGTTTGTGTGTGTGTGTGTGTATGAAGTAATCTAGTCTGATTTCTGTTTTGCCTTGCTCGTTTAAGGAGAGGAGCTGCTAGCTAAACATTCCCAGCTGGTGCCTTTTGGAAAGGAGAATCTGCCCCCCTCCCTGGCAGACCTTCATCAGGGGCTTGGTGGGGTTCCGTTGCCATGGCAGCCTGCTGACATCACCCGGAGCATCAGCAAACCCTGTGGGCTGATTGGCCGGAAGTCTGTCACTTTCTTTGCTTTCTTCTCCATCTCTCTTGTCTGATAAAAGCTGCCTCCTGG
Source organism: Erythrolamprus reginae (assembly GCF_031021105.1). Lineage (NCBI taxonomy): Eukaryota > Metazoa > Chordata > Lepidosauria > Squamata > Dipsadidae > Erythrolamprus > Erythrolamprus reginae. The sequence continues at coordinate 254,831,597 of NC_091952.1, forward strand.
CCATCCCGTATAAGATAAAAAGAAAAGGAGTGGCTACATTTATTTATTTTATTATTTTATTTCATTTATTTATTTAGTCCAATACACAATGAGGGTTTTATTTGGTATATATCTATATGCACATAGTAAAATACATGATGGTTATAGAGGAGACACTCATAGTAAAATATATCTAAGAAAGAATAGAAAAGAAGATATAGGAATAGAACATATCAATGAAAGAATAGAAGAAGAGATATAGGAATAGGAGAAAGGTATAGGAGATATAGGAGAGCAATAGGACAGGGGACGGAAGGCACTCTAGTGCACTTGTACTCGCCCCTTACTGACCTCTTAGGAATCTGGATAGGTCAACCGTAGATAATCTAAGGGTAAAGTGTTGGGGGTTTGGGGATGACACTATGGAGTCCGGTAATGAGTTCCACGCTTCGACAACTCGGTTACTGAAGTCATATTTTTTACAGTCAATTTTGGAGCGGTTAATATTAAGTTTAAATCTGTTGTGTGCTCTTGTGTTGTTGTGGTTGAAGCTGAAGTAGTCGCCGACAGGCAAGACATTGCAGCATATGATCTTGTGGGCAATACTTAGATCTTGTTTAAGGCGTCTTAGTTCTAAACTTTCTAGGCCCAGGATTGAAAGTCTAGTCTCATAGGGTGTTCTGTTTCGAGTGGAGGAGTGAAGGGCTCTTCTGATGAAGTATCTTTGGACATTTCAATGAAAGAATAGAAGAAGAGATATAGGAATATCAATATCAATGAAAGAATAGAATATCAATGAAAGAACAGAAGAAGAGATATATGAATGGAAGAAAGGTATAGGAGATATAGGAGAGCAATAGGACAGGGGACGGAAGGCCCTCTAGTGCACTTGTACTCGCCCCTTACTGACCTCTTAGGAATCTGGATAGGTCAACCGTAGATTTGTGGGAAAGGTGATTGGCTTAAAATGGGCCCCAATCGTTAACCCATCATCTCCTTTTCTTCCCCAAATAATAGAAGAATGGAAGGGGCCTTGGAGGTTGTCTATCTAGTTCAACCCCTTGTTCAAGTAGGAGACCCCACACCCGTGATGGCAAACCTATGGCACGCGGAGCCATAACGCAGGGCACATGAGACTTTGGCATGTTTTAGCTCCAATGTGCATTTGTGTGCTGGTCAGCTGACTTTCAGCCTTGGGAAAGGCTGTTTTGTCCTCTGGATGCTTCCCTGGATGAGAAAGAAAAAAAGAAATCCCCCATGAGGGAAGGAAGGGGTAGGGGCACATGCATGCATGCTAGAGGAGGAGGAGGACTGTGGGCACCTGGGTGCTTTCAGAACTTAGGTGTTTTCTTGTAGACCTTTCATTAGTGAAACTAGATAACTTCATAAGTGGAAGATGGGAGTAGGGTTTGAGGAGGAGGAGGAGAAGGAATGTAGACTGAGCTTGGAGACATTGGAAATCTTTCAATACCCAAACTAGATAACTTCATCAGAGTAGGGTTTGAGGAGAAGAGGAGGAGGAGGAGGAAGAGGAGGAAGAGGAGGACAAGGAGGAGGAGGACTGTAGACTGAGCTTGGAGACCTTGCAAATCTTTCAATACCCAAACTAGATAACTTCATCAGAGTAGGGTTTGTGAAGAAAAGAAGGAGGAGGAAGAGGAGGAGGTGGTGGAGGAGGAGGACAACGAGGAGGAGAAGGACTGTAGACTGAGCTTGGAGACCTTGCAAATCTTTCAATACCCAAACTAGATAATTTCATAAGAGTAGGGTTTGTGGAGAAAAGAAGGAGGAGGAGGAGGAAGAGGAGGAGGAGCAGGAGGAGGAGGACAACGAGGAGGAGGACAACGAGGAGGAGGAGAAGGACTGTAGACTGAGCTTGGAGACCTTGCAAATCTTTCAATACCCAAACTAGATAACTTCATAAGAGTAGGGTTTGTGGAGAAAAGAAGGAGGAGGAGGAGGAATAGGAGGAGGAGGTGGAGGAGGAGGACAACGCGGAGGAGGAGGAGAAAAAGGACTGTAGATTGAGCTTGGAGACCTTGCAAAAATTTCAGTACCCAAACTAGATAACTTCATCAGAGTAGGGTTTGTGGAGAAAAGAAGGAGGGGGAGGAAGAGGAGGAGGGGGAGGAAGAGGACAACGAGGAGCAGGAGGAGGAGGACAACGAGGAGGAGGACAACGAGGAGGAGAAGGACTGTAGATTGAGCTTGGAGACCTTGCAAATCTTTCAATACCCAAACTAGATAACTTCATCAGAGTAGGGTTTGTGGAGAAAAGAAGGAGGTGGAAGAAGAGGAGGAGGAGGAGGTGGTGGAGGAGGAGGACAACGAGGAGCAGGAGGAGGAGGACAAGGAGGAGGAGGACAATGAGGAGGAGGACGAGGAGGGGAAGGACTGTAGATTGAGCTTGGAGACATTGCAAATCTTTCAATACCCAAACTAGATAACTTCATCAGAGTAGGGTTTGAGGAGGAGGAGAAAGAAGAGTAGACATTTCATTATCAAAGCTAGGTAGCATCATCAGTTCTAGGAGGGAATAGAAAAAGAGCTTACACCATTCGTGAAGGCTAAAAAACGAAACAAGCTCGCTCTGCAACTCATTTTCCACGCACAACGATGCTTCACTCTCTCTAACTGAAGTCACATTTTAATTTTGTAGGCAGGGAGCCCCCCTCGCCTGACTCTCCTCTCTGGATGTTCCTCCTCTCCCCCCACACACGCCTCCACCAGGCAGCTGAATTTAATGCTGGGTAGCAAATACTTAGTCATATAGATCGGCTGCCTTGCATTTCTAAGGGGGAAGGAAAGAGAGAGGAGGATAAATTATGAAGAAACTTGGAAGTCATAAAATATAGTTTGCTGGCAGCACGCAGAGGCACTCGCTGTTCAGATGGAGGCTTTGGGGCCAAGATTTACCTAAAGCAGATTTCCGCGCTGAGTAGCCTTTGAGAAGCTAAGAGTTTTGCATGTTTAGAAATTTGAAAATGGAATGGAATGGAATAGAACAGAACAGAATAGGATAATACATACAGGATAGGATAGGATATACAGAAAATGGAACGGAACGGAACAGAACAAAACAGAACAGGGATGGATGGAGGGAGGGAGGGAGGAAGGAAATATGCGAGAAGGAGGGAGGAAAGAAATGTGTGAGGGGAAGGCAAGGAGAGAGGGAGGGAGGAGGGAGGGAAGGAAGGAAGGAAATGTATAAGATGGAGAGAGTGTTGGAAAAGAAAGAAAGGAGGGAGGGTAGGATGGAAGGAAGTGAGAGAGAGAGAGGAAGAAAGAAAGAGAAAAGAAAGAAATGATGAAAGAAAGAAAGAAAGAAAGAAAAAAGACAGAAAGAATGAATGGAAGAAAGAAAGAAAGAAAGAAAGAAAGAAAGAAAGCCCCAAGGCCCTATTCAGCAAACACATTGACAGCTCCCTCTTTTTCTGGAACAGATCCTCAGAGAATTGGGGGCAACCCCCACCCCACCACTTCTTATCCCAAGCCCCACAGAAGGTTGGTTGTGAAGGTTATTGAACAGTTAATGAACAAAGACAAAGGGGGCTTGGCAAGGCAACCCTTGTCTTGCAGTTGTGGGAATGAATGGGAGGCAGCCACACTAGGGGAAAATTGAGTAGCACAGGGGACACAGAGTTTTCTCTCCCAAAGGCCAGATTTGGTTCTGTTTTGCTTCTCCAGTAAAAGAATTTCTGTTTCGCTGCCCAGAAAACAGGCATTTCCATTTAACATTTTGAAGCAGGATGGATCTGGAAGCCATTACAGGGAGAGAACTTACATGCATACATACATACATACATACATACATACAATACATACATACAATACATATGTACATACATATTTATTTTATTTATTTTATTTATTTTATTTATTTTATTTATTTTATTTATTTTATTTATTTTATTTATTTTATTTATTTTATTTATTTTATTTATTTTATTTATTTTATTTATTTTATTTATTTTATTTATTTTATTTATTTTATTTAATTGGATTTGTATGCCACCCATCTCCGAGGAGTCGAGGCGACTCACAACATATACAAAGAAACAGTAGTAAAATCAATCCAATTCATATGTATAAAAACAATCCTTAAAAATATGCTTTAAAAAACTTCCATTATTCCATTTACTTTATTTACTTTATTTTATTTACTACAGAACTTGAGGCTTGACTGGGAACTTTTATTCTGGCATTTTTCACCACCACTCCAGCTCAGCTTAAATAGAACAGCAAATAGACTTACACTGAATAAAATTAGCAGGGGCTAAAAAGCTTGTTGGGTAATGCTAAAAAGTCTCTCATAAAACATTTTTTTTTAAAAAAAAGACAGCCTTTTTTCTGAGTTTCTCAGATGCTTCACCCTGAAAAGGGCCTCCCACATTTTCGGGGATAAAGATTATGCTTTGGTGGAGATGGGAAATACGGTGTCAGGGTAGAGATGGGAATAGGAATGCTAACTTGTGAGTAATGAAAAAAGCCAGAAAAGGTTGAGAGGGGTTATTATGGGTAATAGAGTCTAGGAAGGTCAGCCCCGGAGTCCTGCTTGGAAAGTAGAAGGTCGGGATGGGGTTGACTCAATCAATAGCCCTCAAAAGAAGAATGCATTTCTCCATGAAAGGCGGTGAGGGGCATTTTTCATTTTTTTTATTTTGCTAAATAAAAACCAAAATGGGACTTTAAAGATATATTTTGGAATCAATAGAAGGGAGTCTTTGTAGCTCAGGGTTGAACTGTGGGGTCCCTGAGCTCTGTGGTTTTCTTGTAAACGTTTCATGACCCAACTACCTCACATCATCAGTGCTAGAAGAGATGGGGAGTGTGGGGAGGAAGAGGAAAACTGGGGATCTGTATAGTCTGGAGGACAGAAGGGAAAAGGGGGACATGACATGGTATTCCTCTCTGAGCAACTGAGTAATGGTCTGAGATTAAGGGGCTTAGAAGTATTGCCTTTGTCATGGTCAGACCATTTTCTACTGCGGCTTGACTTCCTGGCTCCAATCCTCCCTCGCAGGGAGGCGGAACCAATTAAGTTGTTCCGCCCCAGGTGCCTGATGGATCCAGAAGGCTTTCAGAAGACGCTTGGGGCTCTTCCAGATGCACTCGTCCACAGTTCGGCAGAGTCTCTGGCTGAGGCCGGGAACAAGGCTGCAGCGGAGGCCCTTGACCGAATTGTATCGCTGTGACCTCTCCGCAGCACTAGACCCCATAGAGCCCCATGGTTCAATGAGGAGCTCCGGGAGTTGAAACGGCAGAAGAGACGTCTAGAGAAGCGATGGAGGAAGAGTAAGTCCGAATCCGATCGAACACTTGTAAGAGCTCATATTATGACTTACAAAGTGGCACTCAAGGCAGCAAGATGCGCGTATCATGCCACCTTGATTGCATCAGCGGAATCCCAACCGGCCGCTCTGTTCAGGGTAACCCGCTCCCTTCTTAACCAGGGGGGAGTTGGGGAGCCCTTGCAGAGTAGTGCCGAGGATTTTAACACGTTTTTCGCTGATAAAATTGCTCGGATTCGAGCGGACCTCGACTCCAATTGTAAAACAGAGTCAACTGACAACGAGTCAGTCAAGGTGACTGGGGCTAAACGTCTTTGTCCATCTGTCTGGGAGAGGTTTGACTTGGTGACACCTAAGGAAATGGACAAGGCCATTGGAGTTGTGTGTTCCGCCACCTGTCTACTGGATCTGTGTCCCTCTTGGTTGGTTTCGACCAGTCAAGAGGTGACGCGGAGCTGGGTCCGGGAGATTGTCAATGCCTCCTTGGGGAGTGGGTCCTTTCCGGCTCCTTATAAGGAGGCACTTGTGCGCCCCCTCCTCAAGAAGCCTTCTCTGGACCCAGCCATACTCAATAACTACCGTCCAGTCTCCAAACTTCCCTTTATGGGGAAGGTTGTTGAGAAGGTGGTGGCACTTCAGCTCCAGCGGTCCTTGGAAGAAGCCGATTATCTAGGTCCTCAGCAGTCTGGATTCAGGCCTGGCTACAGCACGGAAACTGCTTTGGTCGCATTGATGGATGATCTCTGGCGGGCCCAGGACAGGGGTTGGTCCTCTGTCCTGGTGCTTCTTGACCTCTCAGCGGCTTTCGATACCATCGACCATGGTATCCTTCTGCACCGACTAGAGGGGTTGGGAGTGGGAGGCACTGTTCTTCAGTGGTTCTCCTCATACCTCTCTGGTCGGTCGCAGTCGGTGTTAGTAGGGGATCAGAGATCGACCTCTAGGTCTCTCCCTTGTGGGGTGCCTCAGGGGTCGGTCCTCTCCCCCCTGCTATTTAATATCTACATGAAACCGCTAGGTGAGATCATCCAAGGGCATGGGGTGAGGTATCATCAATACGCCGATGATACCCAGTTATACATCTCCACCCCATGTCCAGCCAACGAAGCAATGGAAGTGATGGGCCGGTGCCTGGAGGATGTTAGGGCCTGGATGAGTGTCAACAAGCTCAAACTCAACCCAGACAAGACGGAGTGGCTGTGGATCTTACCTCCCAAGGACAACTCCATCTGTCCATCCATTACCCTGGGGGGAGAATCACTGGCCCCCTCAGAGAAGGTTTGCAACTTGGGCGTCCTCCTCGATCCACAGCTGACATTAGAGAAACATCTTTCAGCTGTGGCGAGGGGGACGTTTGCCCAGGTTCGCCTTGTGCACCAGTTGCGACCCTACTTGGACCGGGAGTCACTGCTCACAGTCACTCATGCCCTCATCACCTCGAGGCTTGACTACTGTAACACTCTCTACATGGGCCACCTTTGAAAAATGTTCGGAAACTTCAGATCGTGCAGAATGCAGCTGCGAGAGCAGTCATGGGCTTCCCCAAATATGCCCATGTCACACCAACACTCCGCAGTCTGCATTGGTTGCCGATCAGTTTCCGGTCACAATTCAAAGTGTTGGTTATGACCTATAAAGCCCTTCATGGCACCGGACCAGATTACCTCAGGGACCACCTTCTGCTGCATGAATCCCAGCGACCAGTTAGGTCCCACAGAGTGGATCTTCTCCGGGTCCCGTCAACTAAGCAATGTCGCCTGGCGGGACCCAGGGGAAGAGCCTTCTCTGTGGCGGCCCCAGCCCTCTGGAACCAACTGCCCCCAGAGATTAGAACTGCCCCCACCCTCCTTGCCTTTCATAAACAACTTAAAACCCACCTCTGCCGCCAGGCATGGGGGAATTGAGATCCTCTTTCCCCCTAGGCCTTTACAATTCTATGCATGGTATGTATGTATGTATGTTTGGTTTTTATATTAATTGATTTTTAATCATCAATACCAAATTACTATTGTACACTGTTTTATTGTCGCTGTTAGCCGCCCCGAGTCTCTGGAGAGGAGCGGCATACAAATCCAATAAATAAATAAATAAATGATTGAAACATTTAAATAGGTTAATGGGTTAAATAAGGTTCAGGAGGGAAGTGTTTTTAATAGGACAGTGAACCCAAGAACAAGGAGGCACAATCTGAGGTTATTTGGGGGAAAGATCAGAAGCAACGTGATAAAATAATATCAAATAATTTTGCTACTTGGCAGCAAATAATAATAATAATAATAATAATAATAATATTCTACTGAAACAGGAGTAGATGTGTGTGAAGGGATTGTTTGTGTAACAGGGTGTGTGTGCATGTGTGTGTGAAGGGGTGCATATTGGGTGTGTGTAAAGGGATGATCTGCATATTTTTGTGTCTAAGAGGGTCGTATATTTGTGTGTGTGTGTGTGTGTGTGTAAGGGGGGAATTGCGTTGAAGGAAGGAAGCCTGTGACTCAGCCTCTACGCACAGCAAAGGTTTTCTAATTGATTGCCTGTCTTGCCTTCCACAGATTAAGCAATTAATTAGTCAATTAAAATAAATGTTAGACTTTCCAAAGCTGGCAAAGTTTTAAAGAGATTTTCAGGGAATTGGAGGACTCTGCACGCCAAGAAAATGCGGGCACGTGACGTCAGTGACGGTCCAAAATAATTTGTCTTTTCTTTTCCTTTCTTCTCTTCTCTCTTCTCTTTTTTTCTTCTCTCTTCTCTTTTCTTTCTTCTTTTCTCTTCTTCTCTTTTCTCTTCTTTTATTATTTTCTTATCTTCTCTTCTCCTTCTCTCTTCTCTTTTCTTTCTTTCCTTTTCTTCTCTCCTCTCTCCTCCATGGGGCCTCTCTAGGAATCTCCTGGGAGGAAACAGGGCCTCCACTCTCCCTGTGGTTTCCCCAGTCGCACACATTATTTGATTTTACATTGATTCCTATGGGAAAAAGTGTTTTTAATAGGAAGTGTTTTTAATAGGAAAGGGAACACAAGAACAAGGGGGCACAATCTGAAGTTAGTTGGGGGAAAGATCAAAAGCAACGTGAGAAAATATTATTTTACTGAAAGAGTAGTAGATCCTTGGAACAAACTTCCAGCAGACGTGGTAGATAAATCCACAGTAACTGAATTTAAACATGCCTGGGATAAACACATATCCATCCTAAGATAAAATACAGAAAATAGTATAAGGGCAGAGTAGATGGACCATGAGGTCTTTTTCTGCCGTCAGTCTTCTATGTTTCTCTGTTTCTATTTTTTCTTTTCTTCTCTTTTTTCTTTTCCTTCTTTTCCTCTCTTCTTTTTTCTCTTCTTCTCTTTTCTCCTCTTTTCTTTCTTTCCTTTTCTTCTCTTTTTTATTGTTTTCTTATTTTCTTTTCCTTTCTCTTTTCTTTCCTTTTTCTTCCTCCCTCCTTTCTTTCTTTCTTTCTTTCTTTCTTTCTTTCTTACTCTTTCCTTCTTTTTCCTTCCTTCCTTCATTTCTTTCTTTCTCCCCCCTCCCTCCATCCCACCCTTCTCTCTCTTTCTCTTCTTTCCTTAATAGCCTCCAAAAAACAGCCCTGTGAGGGAGGCTAGTCAAAGAGAATGTAAATGTCTCCAGGTCTCCCAGGGAATTCCTGAATGGAGCAGGTGAAATTCCCTCAAACCTTACATCCAATTCTGTACACCACTTTTTCAGAAAGATTCCCACAGACTGGAACTGAACCCCAAAAGGGGTTAAAAAATTGTGAGAGGAAACTGCATGGCCCTATAGAGTTTATTTTTCAAAATCTGCATAAAAATGCTAATGAGGCTTTTCTCTATATTTCCTAAAAATATGTCTCTTTCTATTTTCCCTTTAATATAGGCACCATGGCAATCAGTCCTTCTGAATATAATATTCAGAATATTGTTAATATCTCTGTTTCCTAACAGAGCTTCGCTCAATAGGCACCAAATGTATTAAATACCAAAGTAGTCCTAAGTTCTTAAGTAGAAAGGTTTGTAAGAAGCAGCAATTTTCCCCATAGGAATCAATGTAATGTAAAAGCAAATAATGTGTGCGATTGGGGAAACCACAAGGAGGGTGGAGGCCCTGTTTCTTCCCAGGAGATTCCTAGAGAGGCCCCACGGAGGCTTCTCCCTGCCTTTTCAGGCCCTGTTTCCTCCCAGGAGATTCCTAGAGAGGCCACATGGAGGCTTCTCCCTGCCTTTTCCGGTCCGGTTTCCTCCCAGGAGATTCCTAGAGAGGCCCCACAGAGGCTTCTCCCTGCCTTTTCAGGCCCTGTTTCCTCCCAGGAGATTCCTAGAGAGTGGAGGGAGGGAGAGAGGGAGGGAGGAGGGAAGGAAGGAAGGAAGGAAAGAAGGAAGGAAGGAAAGAAGGAAGAAAGGAAGGAAAGAAGGAAGGGAGGAAGGGAGGGAGGGAGGGAGGAAGGGAGGAAGGAACGAAGGAAGGGAGGAAGGAAGGAAGGAAGGAAGGAAGGAAGGAAGGAAGGAAGGAAGGGACACACCTTTTTTTGTTTTTGCCAAGCAGTTTCAAGAATGTTCCTCAAAGTGAAAGTTGATTTGGGGACAACTTTATGCCTTTCCTGGCTGCACATATTGTAGTAGAAAAACTAACCACTGTGTTCCCTTTTGGAAACTCCAAGGAACAAGCAATTCAGTAGCAAAGAAGGACTGCAATGCAGGAAGGTTAGCCAGTCGAAAACTGAGACAGTCTGAGAGTAAGTACCACAATATTCAAGAGAGGGACCATCGCTCGATCGTCTCATTGATTGGAGCTGATCGTGGCTGTATTGCCAGCGAAATCAATCTGTCCCTTATGCCGTTTATCACGAACGAGGCATTTAATAAGCAAAGTCCGATGCTCGAGAGCTCAGCTTTTGGCTTTTACATCCCCAGAATGAAAGTAGACAAAAAGATTTTACTTCTTTGAACTGGGCGATGAGTTGTGAACTGCGAATGGACTTCCCTGATGGTGGGACCACAAAATGAAGGGGAGTCCAAGAACGCCCGGTACGGTAGGACCTGTTTCTCTGCCAATGCTGTAGCTTTTTAATTTTAAATTGGCCATTGAAAATGCATTTTGAAGAGCGGCCAAAAATAGATGAAATTGCTCTGTCTGGACATTGCATCTTTTTGTTTTGCCTTACAAAATGCTGAATTGAAGAGAGTCTGTGTAGCTCGGGGTTCAATTGGGGAGTTCTCACAGCTCACTGGGCTGGAGTTGTGCTTCCTTGCAGATGTTCCCTTGAATGCTTGTGAGCAAACAACCAAGCTCAGTAGAGCATCGAGGACTTCACAATGGGCTTAATATTCCTCCATCAGTGAGAATTGAGCTGGAAGGGACCTTAGAGGTCTTCTAGTCCAACCCCCTGCTCGAGCAAGAGGCCCTGCATCATTTCAGACAAATAGATGTCAAATCTTAATTAAAAGCCTGCAGTGATGGAGCACCCACAACCTCTGGTGTCCAGCTGTTCCACAGGTTTATTGTCCTCACTTTTAGGAGGTTTCTCCTCAATTCCAGATTCATTTTATTTATTTATTTATTGTTAGAGTTGGAAGGGACCATGCGGGTCATCAAGTCCAACCCCCCGAGTTTTCGGAGAGGAGCGGCATATAAATCCAATAAATCTAATCTAATCTAATCTAAGCAGGAACCCTATAGCATCCCAGCCAAATGGCAGTCCAATTTCCTCTTAAAAATGTCCAGAGTATTGGAGTTCACAACGTCCGCTGGTAGGTTGTTCCACTGGTTGATCGTTCTGACCGTCAGGAAGTTCTTCCTTATTTCCAGGTTGAATCTCTCCTTGGTCAGCTTCCAGCTGTTGTTCCTCATCCGGCCCTCTGGTGCCCTGGAGAATAAAGTGATCCCCTCCTCTCTGTGGCAATCCCTCGTATACCTGTAGACTGCTATCATGTCCGCTCTGGCCCTCCTTTTCTCTAGGCTATCCATGCCCAGTTCCCGCAGATTGCTTCTCTCAGATTGATATTGCTTGTATACAGATTGAGTTCATTAAGTGTTTCCTGATAAGTTTCATGCTTAAGACCTTCCAAACATGGTGGTCCAAAAAGACTTCATGGACTCCATCTGTATAGTCTGGAGGTCAGAAGGCAAAGGGGAGGGGACGTGATCGAAACATTTAAATATATTAAAGGGTTAAATAAGGTTCAGGAGTGAAGTGTTTTTAATAGGAAATTGAACACAAGACCAAGGGGGCACAAATTGAGGTTAGTTGGGGGAAATATCAGAAGCAACGTGAGAAAATATTATTTGACTTAAAGAGTAGTAGATGCTTGGAACAAACTTCGAGCAGACGTAGTTGGTAAATCCACAGTCACTGAATTTAAACATGCCTGAGATAAACATAGATCCATTGTAAGATAAAATACAGGAAATATTATAAGGGCAGACTAGATGGACCATGAGGTCGTTTTCTGCCGTCAATCTTCTATGTTTCTATGTGTCCTTTTATTAGTTTCCACCCATGGAGTTTCCATCCAGGGAGACCTATTCTCCAAAGCACCCCAGGGCAGAACAAGAAGCAATCGGTAGAAACTAAAGAAGGAGAGAAGTAACTTAGAACTAAGGAGAAATTTCCTGAATCAGAACAGTTGATCGGTGGAACAGAAGTTGCCTCCAGAAGTTGTGAATGCTCCAACACTGGATGTTTTTAAGCAGATGTTGGATAACCATTTGTCTGAAGTAGTGTAGGGTTTCCTGGCTAAGTAGTGGGTTAGACTAGAAGACCTCCAAGGTCCCTAGGCAGAACACCATCTACTCTAAAGTTTGTAGTATTCCAATTCATCTCTTTTGTGTAGCTCCATTGTCAATTTGCCCATTTCGGCGCAATCCAGTATTTTACTAATAATCTTTACACCTGATGGGCAGTCGGCCTGTTTCCACTCTTGCACCAAGATGATTCTAGCGGCGGTCAGTATACGCAGTCACTTTTTTAAAAGTGTCATTATAACTTCAAATGGTCACTGAACGGATGGTTGTAAGTCAAGGGTTACCTGTAAAATAATGTCTTATTTTTTTCCTCCCACTTCGGACTGTATAATTTGTTGCTTGTATCCTTAAGATTTTTATTAATATTGGTTGTTCCTTCATTGCTTATTTGACCCCTATGACAATCATTAAGTGTTGTACCACATGATTCTTGACAAATGTCTCTTTTTCTTTTATGTACACTGAGAGCATCTGCACCAAGACAAATTCCTTGTGTGTCCAATCACACTTGGCCAATAAAGAATTCTATTCTATTCTATTTCTGCAAAGCCATGTCATATATTTCTTTCTTTCAATTTCACGTGACAGTAACTCGCCATTTTCTCCCCAAAAAATAAAATAACAACAACCAAGGAATAAATGTGTTCTTCCCCACATCCTCTCTCTAAACCTCACCATTCAAACTTAATCCAAAAAAAAAAAAATTCCATTGGGAGCTACCAGGAACCACAACCTATTAAAAAACTCCAAACTTTAAATCCCTTCAAATGAGGGCCAGCAAATTAATTTCTTATCTCCTTCTTCTCTTCATCGCCTTCTGAAAAATTTAATACCCTGGCTTATCATTTTCTTCTTTCTCAAAAAAAAAAAAAAGAAGGAAGAGAACTCCCCTATCTGTGAACAAATCTTGAAAGCCTCATTCTTCAGTTGTAGCGAAGGAGAAAAAGACAATATTAAAAGCCCCTGGAATGAAAAAGCGAAGCGTATACAGGTTACCCTTCATCGAATCAGCCAGCTTTGTAAACCTTCATTTTATTTGAAAAGGATTACTCCTTTTAAGTAACAAAGCTTTTCATCCCACCCCTCTTTTTTTTGGTATTTTCCTTCATCGCTTTGATAAATCCAAAGTAAGAAAATTATCTAAATCACATGTTTGATTTGAAATCCAAATACTGTACAGGCAACGTACGACCACAATAATGCCTTGGTAAGGCCACACTTGGAATACAGCATCTGGTTTTGGTCACCATGATTTATTTATTCGCATATTTGTTTGTTTGCTTTGTCAGGTACGTGTTGGTGGTATACAAAGATATAATAATATTTATATAGATGATATTAGTAAAAGAGAAACATTAGGACAGGGGACGGAAGGCACTCTGGTGCACTTATGCAAGCCCCTTACTGACCTCTTAGGAATCGGGAGAGGTCAACAGTGGATAGTCTAAGGGTAACGTTTTGGGGGTTTGGTGATGCTACTGCAGAGTCTGGTAGTGAGTTCCATGAATCAACTACTCGGTTACTAAAGTCGTACTTCCTGCAGTAGAGTTTAGAGCGATTTACTTTAAGTTTGTATCTGTGGTTTAAGCTGAAGTAGTCGTTGACAGGAAGGACATTGTAGCAGATGATTTTATGGTCTATGCTTAGGTTGTGTTTCAGGCGACGTAGTTCTAAGATTTCTAAACCTAGGATTGTAAGTCTAGAATGATAGAAACAGAAACATAGAAGATTGACGGCAGAAAAAGACCTCATGGTCCATCTCGTCTGCTCTTATACTATTTCCTGTATTTTATCATAGGATGGATATATGTTTATCCCAGGCATGTTTAAATTCAGTTACTGTGGATTGACCAAACACATCTGCTGGAAGTTTGTTCCAAGCATCTACTATTCTTTCAGTAAAATAATATTTTCTCATGTTGCTTCTGATCTTTCCCCCAACTAACCTCAGACTGGGCCCCCTTGTTCTTGTGTTCACTTTCCTATTAAAAACACGTCCCTCCTGAGACTTATTTAACCCTTTAACATATTGAAATGTTTCCATCATGTCCCCCCTTTCCCTTCTGTCCTCCAGACTATACAGATTGAGTTCATGAAGTCTTTCCTGATATGTTTTATGCTTAAGACCTTCCACCATTTTTGTAGCCCATCTTTGGATCCGTTCAATTTTATCAATAATAATATTGATATACATGATACTAGTAAAAGAGAAACTTTAGGACAGGGGACGGAAGGCACTCTGGTGCACTTATGCACACCCCTTACTGACCTCTTAGGAATCGAGAGAGGTCAACAGTGGATAATATAAGGGTAAAGTTTTGGGGTTAGGTGATGAGTCTGGGTCAAATCCTCACCAGGACCATGTCCATGCAACCCCCCAAGCCAAGATCAAACATAACCCTGAATTGGCACTCAATGAAGATGAGTTTGACACCCCTGCTCTATAATGTTCTTGGCAGTATCAATCTTGTTTCCTGATGATTATTTATTTATTTATTTATTTATTTATTTATTTATTTATTTATTTATTTATTTATTTATTTATTTATTTATTTATTTATTTATTCATTAATTCATTAATTCATTAATTCATTCCTTCATTCATTCATTTATTGTTAGAGTTGGAAGGGACCATGCGGGTCATCAAGTCCAACCCCCTGCCTAAGCAGGAGCCCTATAGCATCCCAGCCAAATGGCAGTCCAATTTCCTCTTTAAAATGTCCAGAGTATTGGAGTTCACAACGTCCGCTGGTAGGTTGTTCCACTGGTTGATTGTTCTGACCGTCAGGAAATTCTTCCTTATTTCCAGGTTGAATCTCTCCTTGGTCAGCTTCCAGCCGCTGTTCCTCGTCCGGCCCTCCAGTGCCCTGGAGAATAGAGTGACCCCCTCCTCTCTGTGGCAACCCCTCGTATACCTGTAGACTGCTATCATGTCCGCTCTGGCCCTCCTTTTCTCTAGGCTACCCATGCCCAGTTCCCGCAGTCTCTCTTGGTAAGTCTTGGTTTCTAGACCCCTGATCATTTTGGTTGCTCTTTTCTGCACATTCTCCAGAGTTTCAATGTCTTTTTTGAAGTGTGGTGACCAGAACTGAACACAGTACTCCAGGTGTGGTCTGACCAGGGCATAATAGAGTGGTATTAAGACTTCCCTGGTCTTGGAGTGTATTCCCCTGTTGATGCAGCTTAGGATTGTGTTGGCTTTTTTGGCTGCTGCTGCACATTGTTAGCTCATATTTAGTTGATTGTCCACCAAGACTCCGAGATCTCTTTCGCCGTCACTACTGCTGAGAGGGGTTTCTCCCAGGCTGTATGTGTGTCCAGGTTTTTTTTTTACCTAGGTGAAGGACTTTGCTCTTGTCGATGTTGAACATCATTTCGTTGGTGTGGGCCCACTTCGTTAGTCTGTTTTAAATCAATGTACACAACAGGTTTTTTTTCCATTGTATCCTCTTTTTTTAAAATAAACTCTTTTCGGTTGTAATGGAAACAAGAGAAAGTTGACTAGGATCGCTCTTGCCAAAGAGCCTTGAATTATTTTAAAACACTTTTCTCCATTAAGTGAGTGTCTGCCTTTCATTATATATATATATATATGTAATTCTTTCTTTGGTTGCCTCTAGTAACTAGCATTCAAGGTCTCTTTTAATCACATTTTCTTTCTTCTCATACGGCATATTTTCCCTCGCAGAGATTTCTGAAACTCAAAATCTTCATATTGTTTTAATAAGATTTAAATATATATTTAAATATATATTCTCAAACTTGCAAAGTGTTCTGTCTTGCACAGCAGTGGGATGGTAATTAGCCCGAAATGAAAAGTCGCACCCACCAGGTTTCAAACAGAACAAGAGTCTTTTTACGAGACGTTTGTTGAACTTCACAAAGGCAAACCAAAGCAATGTCTTTTGCCAAAATTCAGGCGGGAGACCAACTTTGTAAGATCAAGTCACACACACTTGCTTCTCAGCCAAAAGCCTACTCACAATGTTATTCACCCCGTAAGTGTCCAGTACAGTATCCAGGTTTGTCAGACAAAAACACTTCACAGACTCTTCTCCTTCTTGCAAAAAAGCACCCTCCAAACTCCTCCCCTTAAGTACTCTCAGGGAGTACAGACTATGCTCACCTGAGCTCACTTCCTCTTTCTGAGCTTCCTTAACTGGTCCTGCCGCCCCCATATCCTTCTCACCCATACATTCAGGATCGGGTCCCTTATCGCCTCGTCCTTGGATCCTGGCAAAGCCCCAGTTGGGCGGCTGCAAATCCCCAGTTGGGGGTACTATAGCTTCTGTAGGTTCCTCACCCCCAGACTCTCCCTCTTCCTTTGGCTCGCTCTCTAACTCCTCCGGCAGCCACACAGGCTGGCCATGCCCAGATGGCCCCAGTTCATCAGGCTCAACGTCCATGGGCAGAGGACCTGGTTGCGAGCCAACCAGAACACAAAGAATTGATAAAGAAATAAAGGGAGACTAGTACAGATCTATTTCAAGCTATTTAGCTCTCATCAGCTAGCTGTACCCTTCTAGGATTCCAACTTGGGCTGCTTGCCTTGCTAGGCAGTACTTTTACCTCTAACCCACAAATTTTCCTCCCTTATCAGCTGTCAAGGCAAGCAGGCCATGTTTGAATCCTAGAAGGGTATAGCTAGCTGATGAGAGCTAAATAGCTTGATATACATCTATACTAGAAACATAGAAGACTGATGGCAGAAAAAGACCTCATGGTCCATCTAGTCTGCCCTTATACTATTTCCTGTATTTTATCTTAGGATGGATATATGTTTATCCCAGGCATGTTTAAATTCAGTTACTGTGGATTTACCTACTCTTTCAGTAAAATAATATTTTCTCACGTTGCTTCTGATCTTTCCCCCAACTAACTTCAGATTGTGTCCCCTTGTTCTTGTGTTCACTTTCCTATTAAAAACACTTCCCTCCTGAACCTTATTTATTAGTTTCCCTTTATTTATTGGTTCTCTAACAATATAAATAGAATAGAATAGAATTTTATTGGCCAAGTGTGATTGGACACACAAGGAATTTGTCTTGGTGCAGATGCTCTCAGCGTACATAAAATAAAATATACATTTGTCAAGAATCATGTGGTACAACACTTAATGATTGTCATAGGGGTCAAATAAGCAATGAAGAAGCAATATTAATAAAAATCTTAGGATATAAGCAACAAGTTACAGTCACACAGTCAACATGGGAGGAAATGGGTGAAAGGAATGATGAGAAAAACTAGTAGAATAGAAGTGCAGATTTAGTAGAAAGTCTGACAGTGTTGAGGGAATTATTTGTTTAGTAGAGTGATGGCGTTCGGGGAAAAAACTGTTCTTGTGTCTATATTGTTTTACACACAGAGAGAGAAAGGGGGGTTTGCAGGGAGGAGGAGGAGGAGATGGATGAAGTTCTTGGTACTCTCCAAGCTTGGTTCATTTCTTAAAGAAGACATTTCATTCCCAAAGTAGGTAACATCATCAGTACTGGAAAAGGTAGGGTCTGCTCCCTGTTTATATACACTCGCTTGCCCTAGCAGTGTTGGTGGGGAGATAACTTCTTAGGTAGTGTCTTGATTAGTATATTTTTTTCTGCTTTGAATGTGTGTCTGTTCAATTGTCTGTCTCCTTGGTAATTCCTTGATTAGCGTATTGTTTTCTGCTTGATTGTTTGCCTTGTGTTAATCCCTGCTTATCTGCGTGTTCACGGCTGATGAGGATGTGTATTCTGTTCTTTCTCTTCCCTGCTTAGTTTTTTATTGTCTTTTTTTTTTTTTGAATGATGGGTAAATGTGGCTAATCTCCATGTGTCTATGGATGTGTCATTTGTCAGGGCGCCAGGTTTCCAGAAATTCCCTAGGACATTTGGATTGAGCGCAGTCAAAGAATTGCACAGCATGTGTACAAATGCCATACACTGTAGTTTTATATAAATACATTTATTTACATATTTATTTATTAATAAATAAATAAATTATAGATACCACAGATGATAGATAGATAGATAGATAGATAGATAGATAGATAGATAGATAGATAGATAGATAGATAGATAAGATAAAATACAGGAAATAGTATAAGGGCAGATTAGATGGACCATGAGGTCTTTTTCTGCCGTCAGTCTTCTATGTTTCTATGTTTCTATGTTTCTATGTTTCTATGATAGATAGATAGATAGATAGATAGATAGATAGATAGATAGATAGATAGATAGATTCATTCATTCATTCATTCATTCATTCATTCATTCATTCATTTATTTATTGTTAGAGTTGAAAGGGACCATGAAGGCCATCGAGTCCAACCCCCTGCCCAAGCAGGAACCCTATAGTATCCCAGTCAAGTTGCAGTTCAATCTTCTCTTAAAAATGTCCAGAATGTTGGAGTTCACAACGTCCGCTAGTAGGTTGCTCCATTGGTTGATCGCTCTGACCGTCAGGAAGTTCCTCCTTATCTCCATGTTGAATCTCTCCTTGGTCAGCTTCCAGCCATTGTTCCTCGTCCGGCCCTCTGGTGCCCTGAAGAATAAAGTGATCCCCTCCTCTCTGTGACATCCCCTCATATACTTGTAGACTGCTATCATGTCCGCTCTGGCCCTCCTTTTCTCCAGGCTATCCATGCCCAGTTCCCACAGTCTCTCTTCATAAGTCTTTGTTTCCAATCCCTTAATCATCTTGGTTGCTCTTTTTTGCACCTTCTCCAGAGTTTCAATGTCTAGTGATAGATAGATAAGATGATGGATGGACGGACAGACAGACAGACAGACAGATAGACAGACAGACAGATAGACAGCAGATGGACGGATGGATGGATGGATGGGATGAGATAGGATGGGATGGAAGGGAAGAGGAGAGAAGAGAAGAGAAGAGAGAAGAGAAGAGAAGAGAAGAGTTGGAAGGAAGCTTGGAGGTCTTTTAATCCAACCCTCTGCTTAGGCAGGAAATCCTACATCACTTAGTAGGACAAATGGTTATCCAACCTCTTATTAAAAACTTCCAGCGTTGGAGCATTTACAACTTCTGGAGGCAATCGGTTCCACTGATTAAATGTTCTCTCTGTCAGTCAATTTCTTCTTACTTCTAGGTTGCTTCTCTCCTTGGTTAGTTCCCCATTGCATCTTTTCCTACTTTCAGATGCTTCAGAGAATAACTTGACTCCTCCTTCTTTGTGGCAACCCCTAAGATATTGGAAGACTGCTATCATGTCTCCCCTAGTTCGTCTTGTGAACGTAGGTCTTCCTGAAGTTCTAATTCAGGACTTGTAAACTCATATCCAGAGTGTATTGCTTTACTTGGGAAAATGGGTTTTCGAGATTCATGCCTTGCTATCCTCCTGTTTTCTACCCAAATTGAGCTACTGTCAGTTCTCTGAAAAAAAAATCTGCAGGGGGGGGGGATCCCCAATTTTAGGGATGGGTGGGTGGAAGAAAAATTAAGGACCATTCGCAGATGGGAGATAACTTGAATTTCCTGTTGTCATGGTTACAGAGTTATCCTGACTCTACCCGTTAAGAAGACGGGATTTCTTGGGCTCCAAAGCTGCCATTATAGCATTTTAAAGTGTTCCTCCCAGATTGCAAAGAAATTGGGGGGGGGGGGGGGGAGACAGAAAATGATGGCATTTTTCATCATCGGCTTTGGCACTCTCACAAAAGTTTTTTTTTCTTTGTTCACTAGCTACAGTAAAGACAACCTAGTGATGACCTTTATGAAAAATAACCCCCGTAGGGGCCTCATGCATTTAGTGAATACCAGAGTTGGAAGGGACCTTGGAGGTCTTATAGTCCAACCCCTTACTCATTGTTATTTTTCCATGAAAGGACTGCCCTTTGCTTGCAGCGCCGCTGCGGCATCCTTTCACATAAAAATAATAATGTTCATTTTTACGTGAAGACCTCCCTTTGAAGGAGCTGGGGAATCCCTCCCACGAAGAGATTCCGGGGGCAGAGCTTTGACATCACCGGCAGGTTGCTAAGGACGCCAAGGTGATCACTTCCTGCATTCCATGGAATCCAGGAAATGATCACCTTGGCATCCTTAGCAACCTGCCGGTGACGTCAAGTCTCCACCCCCGGAGTCTCTTCATGGGAGGGATTCCCTGTTCGGGTTCGAGTTCGGGTTCGGTTTGTATTCGGCCGAATTTTGTGTAAAATTCGGCCGAATTTTGTGTAAAATTCGGCCGAACTTGCCGAACCCGAACACTGTTGGGTTCGCCCATCACTAGTGATTATTTTATTAATAAGGGTTTTTAAATTGTGTTTCTAAATATTGGATTTGTACATTCTTATTATTGTTGTGAGCTGCCCTGAGTTCTCGGAGAGGGGCAGCATACAAATCTAATTTATTATTATTATTATTATTATTATTATTATTATTATTATTATTATTATTATTATTATTATGTTAGTACAACACAGCAAACAAGATCACTATGCTGGATTTCATATTTCATCACCAGTCGGGCGCTTCCCAAGCACCTAGGACTGTGTGATGTAGCAACGAATTATGTTTGCCAATCCCAGTAAAGCGGCCTTTTGCAATTGACAGATGGAGATTTTATCAATTCCGATGGTTTTCAAATGTCCGCTGAGATCCTTTGGCACTGCGCCCAGCATGCCAAGTACCACTGGGACCACTTTCACTGGCTTATTCCAGAGTAGTTGCAGCTCGATTTTTAGACCTTCATATTTCACTAATTTCTCTAGCTGCTTCTCCTCAATTCTGCTGTCCCCTGGGATTGCGATGTTGATGATCCATACTTTCTTTTTCTGCACGATCACAATGTCTGGTGTGTTATGCTTCAGAATTCGGTCAGTCTGAAGTCGGAAGTCCCACAGTAGCTTTGCTTGTTCATTTTTGACCACTTTTTCGGGCTTATGATCCCACCAGTTCTTTGCCACTGGCAAATGGTAGTTCCGGCACAAGTTTCAGTGGATTATTATTATTATTATTATTATTATTATTATTATTATTATTATTAATATTATTATTATTATTATTATTATTATTATTATTATTATTATTATTATTATGTGCCTGCGTGCACTTTCAGTACCCAAGGGGAAAAAAAAGTTAGCCATCACTGCCCTGTACCATTTCAGACAAATTCTTGTCCAAACTCTTGTTAAAAAACTGGCCATTAAACAAAGGCCAACTCAGTGTGTGATAAACTCACTGCAGAACAAAAGTTACATTGATATTAAAGAAATGGTGGAATAGAATCATTATTAGTTCAAGATTGTCCAAACCCAAAACTTCAAGCCTGGTGGCCTATTGTGAGCAGAGGCATGGAGTACTCTTCTTTATTTATTTATTTATTTTTATTTATTTATTGTTAGAGTGGAAAGGGACCATGCAGGTCATCAAGTCCAACCCCCTGCCTGAGCAGGAATCCTAAAGCACCCCATCCAAATGGCAGTCCAATCTCCTCTTGAAAGTGTCCAGAGTTGGGGAGTTCACAACCTCCGCAGGCATGCTGTTCCACTGGTTGATCGCTCTGACTGTCAGGAAGTTCTTCCTTACTTCTAGGTTGAATCTCTCCTTGGTCAGCTTCCAGCCGTTGTTCCTCATCTGGCCCTCTGGTGCTCTGGAGAATAGAGTGGCCCCCTCCTCTCTGTGGCAACCTCTCATATACCTGTATACAGCTATCATGTGAAATACCTCTGGACTCTCTCGATTGTATTAATGTCCGATATGCAGTGTGGGTTCCAGATGGGTGAGCTGTATTGAAGAATTGGTCTAGCAAATATTTTGTATGCTCCAGTTAGACGTACAGTGCAAAGGGAGAAGAAGCTTCGCAAAATTAGGTTAACAACTCTTAAAGCCTTTTTTTTGGCCATGTTTGTTACAGTGATTTGAGATATACATAATTTGAGATGAGTACTCCTAGGTCCCTGAGAAAGTGAAAAATAACAATAAATAAATAAATAATGAATAAAAGGTTCCGCGTTGATACTTTAGAATCGGTTTTGCTCTGAGGATTAAAAGAAGCAAAATGGGAGAAATATGGCTGAGTGGAGAAACATTTTGCAAAAATGCCTTCTGTCTATTCCTTTATTCCACAGTGCTCTCGCAGGCATTCATAGATACTTGTTTTCCCTTTGCATGTTTAGGGTGTATTGATTTTTCAATAAAGCTCTAAGTGGTTTTTATAAATCTCCATTTGCTGTCAGTGTTTCAAGATCACTTTCAATCAAAAATCTGTCCGGCAACACATTCTCATCCCCGTAAAGTGTTATAAAAAGAAGGAAAGAGAGGCAATTTTCTCCCCACCGGAGTCTACTTCATTCTTTCCAATATTCCATGGATTGGAACTGCACACAGGCTTAGAGTTAATGTAGGACCAGGAACTTGGTCTCCTGAGTGGGACCTTGAAGTCTTAGTGGACGATCACTTAAAGATGAGCCAGCCATGTGCAGCAGCCGCCAAAAAAACTAATACGAGGGTTATCTGGAAAGTAAGGTCATAAGACATGTACCTCTCATGTGGAATGTTTGCAGGGGAAGTTGGCATTACTATCGTGTAGTGGGAAGCCATTGGAAGAGAACGAGCAGTGCCAGGGGTCATTAGATCATCGACTGGCGTTGTGGTGAAGGTTAGAGATGAGTGTCCTCATTCCGTTTCCTTCCAAGTATAAATTGCGCGCTGTAATACGCTACCTGAATGCTAAGGGCATTCCGTACCAGTAGGAAAGGTAAGTGGAGCCCTTCACTGCTCCCACACCAGGAGAGAGTAGAGTAGAGTAGGGTAAAGGTGCTACCCTTCTCTGAACACCCCATACACTCCAGATAATAGATAGATGACAGATAGATAGATAGATAGATAGATAGATAGATAGATAGATAGATAGATAGATAGATAGATAGATGATAGATAGATAGATAGATAGATGGATTAGATAGATAGATAGATAGATAGATAGATAGATAGATAGATAGATAGATAGATACTGCAGATAGACACACACAGAGAGAGACAGACAGACAGAAGGATGGATGGATGGATGGATTGTAGATAAATAGAGAGACAGAGAGATGGACAGATGGATGGGTGGGGGAGGGATGGTTTGTAGATAGATAGATAGATAAATAGATAGATAGGTAGGTAGGTAGGTAGGTAGGGTAGTTACTGTAGACAGCTAGAAAGATAGAGAGACAGTCAGATGGATGGATGGATGGATGGATGGATTGTACATAGATACCATAGACAGAGAGATGGATGGATGGATGGGTCGGGGATGGATGGATTGTTGATAGCTAGCTAGCTAGACAGACAGACAGACAGACAGACAGATAATATTGATTGATAAATAGATGATTGATGATAGACAGACAGACATAGTCCTGAAGCCTCTTATAGGTGACGGCTACCAAATTACCAAGCCATTTTACAGATTAGGGATCTCCAAGTTCAGCAACTTTGAGGCTTATGGACTTCAACTCCTGGAATTCCCCATCTAACCTTTTGCAATGGCTGGCAAATTCTGGGAGTCGAACAGAGCTGGTTCAGACTGATTCGGGCAAACCAATAGTAGCAACCTGCAGGTCTGCCCACCAGTCCAGGTTCCATCCCGTCCTATATCGTTGTGTTATTTGATGTCGCGCACATACATGGATAGTGGATGCAAGTGAATTGTCATGGATTTTAAAAATGTTTTATCTATTTTTTTTTCATTTATAGTACATCACAGTAATTCAATGCAAATCCATGCCCATTTTCTAACATTATATCTACTCAATTATGCACATTAAATGTTATATTTGCATAATTCTTATTTTTCATCAGTCATTTCACATTGTAACACAATCCTTTCTCCCCCAATCCAGTTCTACCATTTGTTCCCTGTTTCATAGTACTGTATTCTGAATTATTTAATCCTTTAAGCTCCACGGTCAGCCTATCCATCTCTACCCACCTGTAAATTTTATCTATGAGTACGTTTTCTGGTGGAGTTAAATCATTTTTCCAATATTGTGCATATGCTATCCTGGCAGCCGTTATAATATGAATAGAATGAATTCTTTATTGGCCAAGTGTGATTGGACACACAAGGAATTTGTCTTTGGTGCAGATGCTCTCAGTGTACATTAAAGAAAAGATACATTTGTCAAGAATCATGAGGTACAACACTTAATGATTGTCGTAAGGCTCAAATAAGCAACAAGGGAAGAGTAGTAGATCCTTGGAACAAACTTCCAGCAGACGTGGTTGGTAAATCCACAGTAACTGAATTTAAACATGCCTGGAATAAACATATATCCATCCTAAAATAAAATGCAGAAAATAGTATAATGGCAGACTAGATGAGGTCTTTTTCTGCTGTCAGTCTTCTATGTATCTATGTTTCTAAGGAAACGATATTAATAAAAATCTTGAAGATGCAAGCAACAAGTTACAGTCATATACAGTCATGAGTGGGAGGAAATAGGGGATAGGAATGATGAGGAAAAATATCCCTAGTACTAATAGTAGTGCAGACTTAGTAAATACTGTAGTTTGACAGTGTTGAGGGAATTATTTGTTTAGCAGAGTGATGCCATTTGGGGAAAAATTGTTCTTGTGTGTAGTTGTCTTGGTGTGCAGTGCTCTGTAGTGACGTTTTTAGGGTAGGAGTTGAAACAGTTTGTGTCCAGGATGCGAGGGGTCAGTAAATATTTTCCCTGCCCTCTTTTTGACTCGTGCAGTCTACAAATCCTCAGTGGAAGGCAGGTTGGCAGCAATTGTTTTTTCTGCAGTTCTGATTCTCCTCTGAAGTCTGTGTCGGTCTTGTTGGGTTGCAGAACCAAACCAGACAGTGATAGAGGTGCAGATGACGGACTCAGTGATTCCTCTGTAGAACTGGATCAGCAGCTCCTTGGGCAGTTTGAGCTTTTTGAGTTGGCACAGAAAGAACATTCTTTGTTGTGCTTTTTTGATGACATTTTTGATGTTAGGTGAGCATTTTAGGTCTTGAGATATGATATATTAAATATCATATTTTTTTAGGATACTGTTTCTTCATTATTCCTAATAAGAAAAATTCGGGAGTAAATTCCATTTCCATATCTTTTATGCCTTGTAACCAATTATACAATGTTTTCCAACAACCATTCGCTTCAGGACATGTCCACCACATATGGAAGAAGGTACCTAACTCTTTACCAGGTTTTGTGATGCAGCATGCATGCACAGGTGGTGCTTAAGATGAAACAATGTTGTCTGGCGGGACCCAGGGAAGAGCCTTTTCTGTGGCGGCCCCGACCCTCTGGAATCAACTCCCCCTGGAGATTAGGACTGCCCCCACCCTCCATTCCTTTCGCAAAGTCCTCAAAACCCACCTCTGCCATCAGGGATGGGGAAATTGATTCCCCTGGGCCGTTTCCACTTTATGTATGGTCTGCATGAGATGCATGATTGTTTTTATGTTAACAGTTTTAAACTATTTTTTAAATATTGAATTTGTACTGTATTTTTCTTGTTGTGAGCCGCTCCGAGTCCTTGGAGAGGGGCGGCATACAAATCTAATGAATCATAATCATAATCATAATCATAATCATAATCATAATCATAATCATAATCATAATCATAATCATAATCATAATCATAATCATAATCAAGTTGTACTCAAGTTTCTGGTGCTGGGCAAACCAGTGGTTATGTGAAGCCAACCTCTGTAGTTGAAGTGCACAAGTCCTCAAGTGGTCAAATTTGGAGACTCCCTGTTCTAGAAGTTTCAAAGGTTTTCTCTGGCACCCAAAACAG
The DNA here is from genome assembly GCF_031021105.1 of Erythrolamprus reginae. Lineage (NCBI taxonomy): Eukaryota > Metazoa > Chordata > Lepidosauria > Squamata > Dipsadidae > Erythrolamprus > Erythrolamprus reginae. The sequence goes on from NC_091952.1 coordinate 254,857,339, forward strand.
CCTTTGCAACTGGCAACGCCAGAGATTTAACGAGAAAGAGAATGAGAAATCACCCACACAGAGACAAAAATGTGTTGTTTTTCCCCTGCGGGCTCTTCATACAAGAGCCAACAATAGCATCTAGATGATCTTCTATTTTGATCATCATCTGTACCAAAACAGCCCCTCCTGCTGGGAAGGATTCGGGAACGCTTGGTCGGCCAAAGGCATATGCTTTGCTTTGTTCTTCTTTCTTTCTTTTTTCCCAAGCTCCAACCAACGTTTATTTTTTGAATTATTCATTACTCACCCAAGCCTTCGCTTTGGGCAAATTCTTGTAAGCAAAGTATTTTTTTAAAAAACAATATTAGAAGTTCCCCCTGTTCTCTTCTTGCATTGAAAAAGCCACCTGGGCAAAAATATGAAAAAGACCTCCTGGTCCATCTCGTCTGCCCTTATTCTATTTCCTGTATTTTATCTTAGGATGGATATGTGTTTATCCCAGGCATGTTTGAATTCAGTTACTGTGAATTTACCAACCACACCTGGAATTCACTACAGGACTCTGTAGTATCATCCCCTAACCCCCAAAACCTGACCCTTAGACTATCCACGGTTGACCTCTCCAGATTCCTAAGAGGTCAGTAAGGGGCGTACATAAGCCCACTAGAGTGCCTTCTGTCGCCTGTCCTATAGTTTCTCCTGTATATCATATATCTTCTCTACTATATGCTCTATAACCTTCATTGGGTATTATTGCATATTGGACTAAGTAAGTAAGTAAGTAAGTAAGTAAGTAAGTCAGTCAGTCAGTCAGTCAGTCAGTCAGTCAGTCAGTCAGTCAGTCTACGGAGTATAAGGAGAGGGGCGGCATACAAATCTCATAAATAATAAGTAAGTAAGTAAGTAAGTAAGTAAGTAAGTAAGTAAGTAAGTAAGTAAGTAAGTAAGTAAGTAAGTAAATAAATAAGTAAATAAATAAGTAAATAAATAAGTAAACAAACAAACACACAATAAAAAAATTCAACCCTGGGAAAATTTGCTGGAGGTTATGGTGATAGAAAGAGGTCAGTTTGCAGCTCTTGGAGACACCTAGTGGCTGAATCCCGCCACTGCTAATCGATGCGTGATCATAACCCATACCGTGTCGACTTAAGGGAAGGATTTGATTTGTCGGCTCTGCTGATTGACTGGGCTTCCTTTATATTCGACTTTCCTTGAGCAGATCTACAGGAGCCTGCAGGATGGAAATGGTCCCTTTTATCCTCTCCGTCTATCACAATAGAGTCTTGTATTTGGTAGGGATAAAAAACCGATGAACGGCTAGCGTCAAGCTTTTGAAAGATCACTCGTTCTTTCACGAGTATGTGCGCGTGCGCTAATGCACTTGCATGGCAGCACACACCGCATCTCACACACACCACACTGCCCATTCATGTATACCCATGCATATAATAATAATTAATAATAATAATAATTTATAAGACAACAAGTGGTCAAAATAGGAAGCACCATATCCACCTCGGTCCCAGTTAAAAGCGGTGTCCCCCAAGGTAGCGTACTGGGACCAATGCTCTTCATTCTCTACATCAATGACCTTTGTGATTATATCACAAGGAACTGTGTCCTTTTCGTCGATGATGTAAAACTCTTCAACACCACCGATAACGCAACTACTGTCCAAAAAGACCTTGACGCTGTTTCTGCGTGGTCTAACACATGGCAACTCCAAATCTAAACCAGCAAATGCTCTGTCCTACACATTGGGAAGAAGAATCTGAACTCCAAATACGAACTGAATAATCAAATTATCACAGATAAGCCCCACTCAGTTAAAGACCTCAGTATATTAATAACAAAAGACTTAAGTGCCAAAGCCCACTGCAACAATATAGCCAAGAAGGCTTCAAGAGTTGTAAACCTAATCCTACGTAGCTTCTGCTCTGGCAATCTCACACTATTTACCAGAGCTTACAAAACTTTTGCCAGACCCATCCTGGAATACAGCTCATCTGTTTGGAACCCATATCGCATCTCAGACATTAACACCCTTGAAAATGTCCAAAGATACTTCACCAGAAGAGCCCTTCACTCCTCCACTCAAAATAGAATACCCTATGAGACTAGACTTTCAATCCTGGGCCTAGAAAGCTTAGAACTAAGACGCCTTAAACATGATCTAAGTATTGCCCACAAAATTATATGCTTCAACGTCCTGCCTCTCTTCAGCTTCAACCACAACAACACAAGAGCTCACAACAGATTTAAACTTAATATTAACCGCTCCAAACTTGACTGTAAAAAATATGACTTCAGTAACCGAGTTGTCAAAGCGTGGAACTCATTGCCGGACTCTGTAGTGTCATCCCCAAACCCCCAACACTTTACCCTTAGACTATCCATGGTTGACTTCTCCAGATTCCTAACAGGTCAGTAAGGGGCGAGTACAAGTGCACGAGTGCCTTCCGTCCCCTGTCCTATTGCTCTCCTATATCTCCTATACCATTCTTCTTTCCTATATTAATTCTATTCCTTCACTGATATATTTTATTCCTATTTCTTCTCTTCTATTCTTTCTTAGATATATTTTACTATGAGTATATCCTCTATAACCTTCATTATATATTTACTATATGCATACCCAATATAACTCAATCAATAGATTTGTATGCCGCCCTGCTCCGAAGACTTGAGGTGGCTCACAATATTAAAGGCAATACAATACAATATAAATCTAATATTAAAAAATTAAAACACTAATTTAAAATACATTTTCATAAAAAACATCTACTACACAGTCATACCCACTCAATTCAACTAGTCATAATACAGAAGTCCAAAAAAAGGGGAGTTATTAATCCCTCCATGCCTGGCTACAGAGGTGAGTCTTCAGCATTTTTCGGAAGGCGAGGAGGGTAGGGGCAGTTTGAATCTCCAGGGGGAGTTGATGCCAGAGGGCCAGGGCCGCCACAGAGAAGGCTCTTCCCCTGGGTCCCGCTAGACGGCATTATTTAGTCAATGGAACCCGGAGAAGGCCAACTTTGTAGGACCTAATTGGCCGCTGGGATTCGTGCGGCAGAAGGCGGTCTTGGAGGTATTCTGGTCCGATGCCCCCTGTTGGGCTGTTTTGCAAAAAATGCCCCAACAGGCAAACCGGAAGTCCATTTTTCACACTCCAGAGGCTTCTCCAAGGCTGAAAATCATGTGGCCAGTGTATGCTCTACTCAAAAAAAGGATAAATCAGCACCCAAAAAACAATAACTTATTGGACCCAAATCAGCATGGCTTTACTGAAGGCAAATCGTGTCAGACTAATCTCATTGATTTCTTTGACTATGTCACAAAGGTGTTGGATCAAGGTGGTGCCGTGGATATTGCCTACCTGGACTTCAGCAAAGCCTTTGATACGGTTCCACATAAAGAGCTGACAGATAAATTAGTGAAGATTGGACTTAATCCCTGGATAGTTCAGTGGATTTGCAGCTGGCTGAAGCGTGGACATCAGAGAGTTATTGTTAATGGCGAGTATTCTGAGCACAGACAGGTTCTGGGTCCTATTCTTTTTAATATGTTTGGGAGTGACATAGGGGAAGGTTTGGTAGGGAAGGTTTGCCTATTTGCCGATGACTAAAGTGTGCAATAGGGTTGATATTCCTGGAGGCATCTGTAATATGGTAAATGATTTAGCGTTACTAGATAAATGGTCAAAGCAATGGAAACTGCAGTTTAATGTTTCCAAATGTAAAATAATGCACTTGGGGAAAAGGAATCCTCAATCTGAGTATTGTATTGGCAGTTCTGTGTTAGCAAAACCTTCAGAAGAGAAGGATTTAGGGGTAGTGATTTCTGACAGTCTCAAAATGGGTGAGGAGTGTGGTCGGGTGGTAGGAAAAGCAAGTAGGATGCTTGGCTGCATAGCTAGAAGTATAACAAGCAGGAAGAGGGAGATTGTGATCCCGCTATATAGAGCGCTGGTGAGACCACATTTGGAATAATGCTGTGTACAGTTCTGGAGACCTCACCTATAAAATGATATTGACAAAATTGAACGGGTCCAAAGACGGGCTACAAGAATGGTGGAAAGTCTTAAGACTAAAACTTATCAGGAAAGACTTCATGAACTCAATCTGTATAGTTTGGAGGACAGAAGGAAAAGGGGGGACATGATTGAAACATTTAAATATGTTCAAGGGTTAAATAAGGTTCAGGAGGGAAGTGTTTTTAATAGGAAAGTGAACACAAGAACAAGGGGACACAATCTGAAGTTAGTTTTGAATTTTTTTCTTTTTTCCCCTTCTGGGCTCTGGGTATATTTTTCCTATTGCAGTCAATGAGGTTGAATGTGTATAATTTTAGAAGAGCTGTGCGGGCGTATGTGTGTGTGTATACATACACATACAGATTATTTAGTAGATAATGTATATTTTTGTGTGCTTATGTGTACTATATATGTACACATATGGCATATAAACATAGAATTAATAGTATATAAATATGTTAAAGGGTTAAATAAGATTCAGCAGGGAAGTGTTTTCAACAGGAAAGTGAACACAAGAACATGGTGACACAATCTATGGTTAGTTGGAGGAAAGATCAGAAGCAACATGAGAAAATATTTTACTGAAAGAGTAGTAGATGTTTGGAACAAACCTCCAGCAGACGTGGTTGGTAAATCCGCAGAAACTGAATTTAAACATGCCTGGGATAAACATATATCCATTGTAAGATAAAATACAGGAAATAGTATAAGGGCAGACTAGGTGGACCAGGAGGTCTTTTTCTGCCATCAATCTTCTATGTTTCTATGTTTCTATCTTTTGGATGTTCAGTCATAATAAATAGATAGGGAAATTGTATCTCTTTGAGGCGAGGAGAGGCCAGGCACCCTAACCCTAATCCAAACCTGAGGGATGTCAAGTTGGCCACCTTTAAGCCAGTCACATGACCTTTAAGCTGCCCCCACCTATCACATGATCGTCAAGCCACTCCCACCTGGTCACATGGCCAGCAAACGACACCTACAAAATAAGCCACAATGTGATAGTAAAAAGTTTGTCATCCCTTCACTGCATGTGTGCCTGTATCATTTCAGACAAGTGACTCTCCAGTCTCTCCTTAAAAACCTCGAGGGATGAAGCACCCACACCATCTGGTGGCCAGCTGTTCCAGTGGTTAATTGTCCTCACTGTTAAGGAAGTTCCTCCTTAATTCCAAGTTGCTTCTCTCTTTGAATGAGTTTCCATGCATTGTTTCTGGTCCTGGCCTCTTGTTGTTATCCCAAAGGTGCTTTTTTTCATGAGGTAATTGGACTTTCTTGGTTTTTTTTTTTAAAGGTTTAATAGAAACATAGAAACACAGAAGACTGATGGCAGAAAAAGACCTCATGGTCCATCTAGTCTGCCCTTATACTATTTCCTGTATTTTATCTTACAATGGATATATGTTTATCCCAGGCATGTTTAAATTCAGTTACTGTGGATTTACCAACCACGTCTGCTGGAAGTTTGTTCCAAGCATCTACTACTCTTTCAGTAAAATAATATTTTCTCACGTTGCTTTTGATATTTCCCCCAACTAACCTCAGATTGTGTCCCCTTGTTCTTGTGTTCACTTTCCTATTAAAAACCCTTCCCTCCTGAACCTTATTCAACCCTTTAACATATTTAAATGTTTCGATCATGTCCCCCCTTTTCCTTCTTTCCTCCAGACTATACAGATTGAGTTCATTAAGTCTTTCCTGATACGTTTTATGCTTAAGACCTTTCACCATTCTTGTAGCCCGTCTTTGGACCCGTTCAATTTTGTCTGCCAATGCAATACTCAGATTGAGGATTCCTTTTCCCCAAGTGCATTATTTTACATTTGGAAACATTAAACTGCAGTTTCCATTGCTTTGACCATTAATCTAGTAAAGCTAAATCATTTACCATATTACAGACGCCTCCAGGAATATCAACCCTATTGCACACTTTAGAGTCATCGGCAAATAGGCAAACCTTCCCTACCAAACCTTCCCCTATGTCACTCACAAACATATTAAAAAGAATAGGACCCAGAACCGCTTGTAACCTGTCTGTGCTCAGAATACTCGCCATTAACAATAACTCTCTGATGTCTACGCTTCAGCCAGCTTGAAATCCACTGAACTATCCAGGATTAAGTCCAATCTTCACTAATTTATCTATCAGCTCTCTATGTGGAACCGTATCAAAGGCTTTGCTGAAGTCCAGGTAGGCAATATCCACGGCACCACCTTGATCCAACACCTTTGTGACATAGTCAAAGAAATCAATGAGATTAGTCTGACACGATTTGCCTTCAGTAAAGCCATGCTGATTTGGGTCCAATAAGTTATTGGTTCTTAGGTGCTGATTTATCCTCTTTTTGAGTAGAGTCTCCATCAGTTTCAGATCTCATCTGATAAACTTCTTCAACTCTGACCAGATGGTGGGGAATGGAAGCATTTATTCTTTCTTTCAGTCTACTCAGGTGACCATAAGGACACAGAGAAACCTCCAGGTGGCCTCTGTCTGACCAGCTGTCTGCAGGGAGTACAAATCCTTCCATTTCCCACTATCGTGCAGAAGTTGAAGAAGTTTAGCAAAATGTCTTCAAAAAAAAAAAAAGAGGGACGTATGCAGTGGAGTACCCCAAGACTCTGTTTTAGGGCTAGGACTCTTCAACATCTTCATCAATGACTTGGGAGAGGGGATAGATGGGGAACTCATCAAATTTGCAGGTGACACAAAACTGACAGGAATAGCCAACACTCCAGAAGATAGGATCAAGATACAGAAGGATCTTGACAGATTTGAACATTCTATCTAACAAAATGAAACTCAATGGTGAAAAAAAGGAAGGTTCTACGTTTAGGCAAGAAAAACAAAATGCACGGGTACAGTATATGTGGTACATTGCTCAACAGTAGCACCTATGAGAGGGATCTTGGAGTCCTAGTGGACAACCATCTAAATATGAGCCAGCCATGTGCAGCAGCTGCCAAAAAAGCCAACACAGTTCTAAAGGGATAGAATCAAGATCACACAAAGGGTTAATGCCAATTTATAAGGCCTTGGTAAGGCCACACGTGGAATACTGCACCCAGTTCTGGTTGCCACGATGCAAAAAGGATGTTGAGACTCTAGAAAGAGTGCAGAGAAGAGTGACAAAGATGAATAGGGGACTTTAGGCTAAAACATATGAAGAACGGTTGCAGGAACTGAATGTGTCTACTTTAATGAAAAGAAGGACCAGGGGAGACATGATAGCAGTGTTCCAACATCTCAGAGGTTTCAATAATAATAATAATAATAATAATAATAATAATAATAATAATAATAATAATAATAATAATAATAATAATAATTTATTGGATTTGTATGCCGCTCCTCTCCGAGGACTTGGAGCGGCTCACAAAAACAGTACAATATGTACAAATCTAATGTTAAAAAACAATTTAAAACTCTTATTGTGAAAAGAAAAACAATCACACAACCTAACAAACCATACATAAGAAGAGGGAGTCAGACTATTCTCCAAATCATCTGAAGGCAGGGCAAGAAGCAATGGGTGGAAACTAACCAAGGAGAGAAGCAACTTAGAACTAAGAAGAAAACTCAGTTAGATCAATTAATCTGTGGAACAGCCTGCCTCCAGAAGTTGTGAATGTTCCAACACTGGAAGTTTTAAAGAAAATGTTGGATAACCATTTGTCTGAAGTAGTGTAGGGTTTCCTGCTTAAGCAGGGGGTTGGACTAGAAGATCTTCAAGATCCCTTCCAACTTTGTTGTTATTATTATTATAAAAAACAATAAAGTCCAGTTGCCTTATGAAACAGCATCTTTAGGGATAACCATGACCCGGATTTAAGTCTACAGATTTAAAACCAGATGTACTCTTCCAAGTGGGGTTTGATGTATGTTCGTTCCTGTTGTTCTTCTGTCTCTTTTAGCAAGAAACGTTGTTTCTTCTGGTCTGCAGAACATCTCCCGCCTTCCCTCTTTTTTGGTTTTGTTTTTTGCAGTAATCCTCCTCTCTGTCCACCCACCCACCTTCCCCTTCAAACCTGCCAAAAAGAAGGACTTAAGTAGCCATAAACATGTTGTTGGGCAGACTGTTTTTGGCTCACCTCCAACCACAGCGCCAAAGCTCCGCAGCAGGTGGGCAAGAGAAGGTTTTAGTCATTGTCCACATGGTGGGTTGAAATGCGACGCTCCACATTTGCCAGCTCAAAATAGCAAGCTGAAGGCATGTTGTTTTTTTCCTAACCGTGTCGTTGCTAAGAAACCATGATTGCAGGAATGGGAGCCCAAAAGTGAAGCCGCCGTTGCCAACTATGATTAACTGAGTTGAGGGACTTAGAGCAAACATGACTTGGGAGATGGAGAGGGGTCATTTCTGCGGTGGTTGTGCCCCCGTTAGATTTCAGAGAAGGACCTTCCAATCTTCTAATGAGCTTTTGAAGACCACAAGGGACGGATGGAGATGGAAACAAATAAAGCAGTTCTGGATCCTCCAGAAAGTGTTAAATTCTGGATTATTAACTTCCCAGAACTGATAGTAGTAACTGAAGGTTAGCAATCTCAGTTTGTAAAACCTTGGAACTGACAGTACTTGAGACAGAAGTCAGACAGTGGACATGAGTCTCCATCTCATCCCAACCCATCTTAATTTAATTCAACCCATTCCAACTCAACCCATCTTAATTTAATTCAACCCATTCCAACTCAACCCATCTCAATTTATCTGAATCCATTTTAACTCAACCCATTCCAACCCAATCCATCTCAACCCATCTTAACCTAAAACAACCCATCCCAACCCAACTCATCCTAACCCAACTCAACCCATGTCAACCTATCTTAATCTATCCTAACCCAAACCATCCAAAACCATCTCAACCTAATTTAACCTAACTCAATGCATTCCTAATCCAACCCAATTTGACCATCTCAACCCACCCTAACTTATCCCAACCTATTTAAACCTATCCCAACTAATCCCAATCCAATTCAACCCATCCCAGTCCAAACCAGACCAGACCAGCTCAACCCATCTCAACCAATCCAATTGGAATATCCTTTAAGTTAAAACCACTGTCTTGAATCCTACTGTATTATTAAAGGATGAGAGTTTTAAAGCCGTGAAATGAATGTGATAATTCATGAATTCAACTTAGACATACTTGATCAATGTGAAAAGTTTAATGCAACTCTGTATGGTTTGACTGGGGTGCCATTAACCATTTCAACTCAAGGCATGGCTTCCAAGCATGGTATGCTCAAAAAGGTGGCATGTTTTCAGTGACTTTGTGTTCAAGTTGTCAAGGAAAATTCTGGTGGGTAGCCTAATTTTATTGCAAGAGAATAGACATTCTTGATTTGTCCAGGGGTTGAATAAGCAATACTTCCTCCAGCCCTTTGAAGCTGGGCCTGCTGGTTAGGTTGGTAGGAGCTGAAGTCCCAAATATCTGGAAGATGATATGCTGCTTCTCAAGAAACTGTTGATGCAGAGAAGAAACTAAACTTTTCTTGTTAAAATAAGTGAAAAAGGACATGATAGAAGAAGTGATTTTCTGGGTCTAAGGCTTGCTTACTCACTCCCACCCCCCACTCCCAATCATACACCTTGTTCTTCCCTCCCCCTTTCCAATAATACAACTTTTTATTTCTTTATTTCCTCCCTCCATACATCTCCTTCCCTCCTTCCTCTCCAATCATACCTTCTGCCCTCCTCCATCCAATCATACCTCCTCCCTCCATCCAATCATACCTCCTCCCTCCCTTCAATCATACCTCCTTCCCTCCTTGCCTCCTCCCTCCCTCCAATCATACATCTCCCTTCCTTTCTATCATACATCTCCTCCCTCCCTCCTTCCCTTCCTTCTGTTGTGGTTGGCTCACATTCAGCTCCTTTGGTCGCAGACTTTGAGGAGAGTGAAACAGGTCCATCTGGGTATTATAGGCCAGTGTGTTTATCAGAGGAATCAGAAAGTGAGAATGAGGGAGAGTTAGAGCCTGGGGACCCTCCAAAGGCTGCAGACACAGCAGCTGTGGTAATGTCAGAGTCAGATGAGGAGGATGATATTGTGGACCCAATATTAGATGCTAGAGTCAGAAGAATGTGAGGGACACAAGAATATCTCCGAAACTTAGAGCTAGGCATAGCTTGTCATCACAGATAGTATAAAAGGGGATGATGATGGGAAGTTCCATTGCAGAAATTCAATGTTCTTTTATGTAGAGAGAGAGAGAACTAACAGCTGAAATGTTTCTCCCTTAAATCTTTCTGCAACCCTGCAATTCTAGCTTTTGGAATTACGCCGATGAATTTGTATGCTTGTTATCAGCTGTGCCGATAATGCTGGACTTTTGGCAGGTGAACTGACCTTCCTCTAATTTCATTGCTGTTTCCAGCACGTTTCTTTATAAATAGACAATTATACATAGTGATTTGTCTTCCGAGTCTTCATTGGGGCTTAATTACTGCTAATTAACAGTGCCGGACACAGAACACCTTCCTTCCTTCCTTCCTTCCTTCCTTCCTTCCTTCCTTCCTTCCTTCCTTCCTCCCTCCCTCCCTCCCTCCCTCCCTCCCTCCCTCCTTCCTTCCTTTTCCCTCCCTTCCCTCCCCCTCCTCCCTCCCTCCCTTCCTGGAACGTATGAATGTCCACCAAAATGACCTTTTGGAATTTAGCAAGAACATCGGACAGTTGAACCCTGGGCCAATGTTGTTAATAATAATAATAATAATAATAATAATAATAATAATAATATACAGTGTTCCCCCGATTTTCGCGGGGGATGTGTTCCGAGACTGCCCGCGAAAGTCGAATTTCCGTGAAGTAGAGATGCGGAAGTAAATACACTATTTTTGGCTATGAACAGTATCCCAAGCCTTCCCTTAACACTTTAAACCCCTAAACTGCAATTTCTCATTCCCTTAGCAACCATTTAGATTATTACTCACCATGTTTATTTATTAAAGTTTATTAAAAAAATATTTATTAAAGGCGGGCGAAAGTTTGGCAATGACGTATGACGTCACTGGGCGGGAAAAACCGTGGTATAGGGAAAAAAACTGCAAAGTATTTTTTGTTCTGTTCGGGTCGTATGTGACCCGAAGCCAAGTTTGAGTCCCTGTAAAAAATTTTCCCTGCATATCTGAAACTTGAAATTTCATGACTATTTATCATTTCAGGGGTTCTCTCTATGAGAATTTTTTTTGGGGGGTGGGGGGCTTAGTTTTTGCTGGGCAAAAAAAGTTACAAATCTTATGTTCCCGGGTCACCCTGACCCGGAACGAAAACTCTTCATTTGCAGTGCTTATGTTTGGTCTTTTTGAAAGCTTTTTTCACTTGGAAAGTAGTCTGAACATTTCTGCACACAATGATATGAAAATTGAAATGAAAAAAGTAAATCTTATTGGTTTATTTTGCGGATATAATGCACGCCCCCCCCGTTTTTGTGAAATTTTTTTCAATTTATGGATAGTTTTGCTTGCAAAATGCATTCTATTTTACTGGAGTTGGTGTGGGATTGGTAGCTTGAACATTTCTGAATATAAGAAAAATATAAAGGAACTGAAAAAAATGATTCTTATTGGTTTTTTAACATCAGAAATAAGGCCTCCCCCCCCCCCTGGCTGCTTGCAACCATTTTCACTTTTTATTTTTTTATGCTCCAAATCCGAAATATTCTTTAAAATCTTAGGCATTCATTTACTCAATTTAACAATGCTGATCATCAAAAAATATTTTTGGGGCGGTGGCTAATTGTTTTCTGGGCAAAAAAAAATCATAACTTTGAATCTGTTTCTGTTCGTATGTGACCGGACCAAAAATAATTTTTTTAGGTACTTGAATTTGATCTTTTTGAAAACTTTTTCAACTGGAAAACTAGTTTGAACATTTATGAACATAATGATATGAAAATTGAACTGGAAAAATTGAGACTTATATTTTTATTTTGATCAAAAAGCCCCTCCCCCCATCCTTTTTTAATTTCGTGTCAATTTCTATTTTTTAAGGCTACAAATCCCTAAGGAATTTTCCCCCAAAAGGTTTGATATACTAAATTGAACATTTCTGAATATAAGAAAAATATAAATGAACTGAAAAAAATGGTTCTTATTGGTTTATTTTTGCCACAAAAGGGCCACCCCCCCCTCGGCCTTGCTGTGTGCCATTATTGTCACTGTTTATACATATTTGTCTAGAAATATTTGGAATATCCTTTTGAAAATCAACCACATTGTAGCCAGAGAACTAATTTTATGAAACAAATCCATTTTACTAAAAAAAAGTATGTAAGTTTGAAATTAACAGCATAATTTTTATATAAATTGAAATAATTGAGGCATACTTTATGTGCAAAATAAACCAATATGCATCAATTTTTCCAGTTCAATTTTCATATCATTATGTTCAGAAATGTTCAAGCTACCAATCCCACACCAACTTTAGTAAAATAGAATGTATTTTGCTAGCAAAACTATCCATAAAGTGAAGACTATTTAAAAAGAACGTGGGGGGCGTGCATTTCATCAACAAAATAAACCAATATGCATCAATTTTTCCAGTTCAATTTTCATATCATTATGTTCAGAAATGTTCAAGCTACCAATCCCATAGCAACTTTAGTAAAATAGAATGCATTTTGCAAGCAAAACTATCCATAAATTGAAAAAAAATTCACAAAAACAGGGGGGGCGTGCATTATATCCGCAAAATAAACCAATAAGATTTACTTTTTTCATTTCAATTTTCATATCATTGTGTGCAGAAATGTTCAGACTACTTTCCAAGTGAAAAAAGCTTTCAAAAAGACCAAACATAAGCACTGCAAATGAAGAGTTTTCGGTCCGGGTCAGGGTGACCCGGGAACATAAGATTTGTTATTTTTCTTAAACAGAACAGCAGGGTTAATTAATATTTTTGAAAAACCGTGGTATAGACTTTTCGCGAAGTTCGAAACCGCGAAAATTGAGGGACCACTGTATTAGATTTTTATGCCGCCCCTCTCCAAAGACTCGGGGCGGCTTCTTCCTCCAAGAGTTGGAGATCGTAGCCGAAGTCCTACAGGGGAAAGGCACCATCTTCTTTTTATTGAACGGGTCTCCTCCGGTGTTTTTATATGAAACTAATGCAGGAATCAAGCTTGCAGAAACATTTTGTATCTTCCGTTCAGTTGCTGAGCCGAGAGCGGAATGAATTTATTGCTGGCCATGCTGACAGTCCAGGTGTTTTGCTGAGATCTTTTTTCATTGCATGGGCTAGAGTCATTAAGTTGTTGTTTTTTTCAAAGAAAACCCACACATTTGTGCCCCCTGGCAGAGTCCAGCTGGAGCGGAGAGTAAAACTACTTAGAAACATAGAAACATAGAAGATTGATGGCAGAAAAAGACCTCATGGTCCATCTAGTCTGCCCTTATACTATTTCCTGTGTTTTATCTTACAATGGATCTATGTTTATCCCAGGCATGTTTAAATTCAGTTACTGTGGGTTTACCAACCATGTCTGCTGGAAGTTTGTTCCAAGGATCTACTACTCTTTCAGTGAAATAATATTTTCTCACGTTGCTTTTGATCTTTCCCTCAACTAACTTCAGATTGTGTCCCCTTGTTCTTGTGTTCACTTTCCTATTAAAAACACTTCCCTCCTGGACCTTATTTAACCCTTTAACATATTTAAATGTTTCGATCATGTCCCCCCTTTTCCTTCTGTCCTCCAGACTATACAGATTGAGTTCATGAAGTCTTTCCTGATACGTTTGATGCTTAAGACCTTCCACCATTCTTGTAGCCTGTCTTTGGACCCGTTCAATTTTGTCAATATCTTTTTGTAGGTGAGGTCTCCAGAACTGAACACAGTATTACTCCAAATGTGGTCTCACCAGCGCTCTATATAAGGGGATCACAATCTCCCTCTTCCTGCTTGTTATACCTCTAGCTATGCAGCCAAGCATCCTACTTGCTTTTCCTACTGCCCGACCACTTCCTCTCCTTGCAGTTAAATCCTTCCAGATGAGGCTCCGTTTAAAGGAAATTGATCCTGGGGTCTAACAGGCGAAACCCAGCATCCTCTTTGTTTAGTTGAAGTTTAAAGGATGTTTAGTTAAAGTGTGTTGGCTACTCAGATGCGCGTAGCAGGGTGAGAAAGCTACAGGAAGCAAAGCGAAAATGCCTGCCCAGTCTTTCTGTCTGGCTTTGGATGCGGTAGTCAGCCTTGTTCTCTTAGGAAGACAGCTGTTGACAGGCTTATGGGTCCACGGGAAAGGATGGCACTCGATAGAAAAAGAATTCTGATCAACCCAGGCATTGTATTCTGCCAATTTTGGATAGAAACATAGAAACATAGAAGTCTGACGGCAGAAAAAGACCTCCTGGTCCATCTAGTCTGCCCTCATACTATTTTCTGTATTTTATCTTACAATGGATATATGTTTATCCCAGGCATGTTTAAATTCAGTTACTGTGGATTTATCTACCATGTCTGCTGGAAGTTTGTTCCAAGGATCTACTACTCTTTCAGTAAAATAATATTTTCTCATGTTGCTTTTGATCTTTCCCCCAACTAACTTCAGATTGTGTCCCCTTGTTCTTGTGTTCACTTTCCTATTAAAAACACTTCCCTCCTGGACCTTATTTAACCCTTTAATATGTTTAAATGTTTCGATCATGTCCCCCCTTTTCCTTCTGTCCTCCAGACTATACAGATTGAGTTCATGAAGCCTTTCCTGATACGTTTTATGCTTAAGACCTTCCACCATTCTTGTAGCCCGTCTTTGGACCCGTTCAATTTTCTCAATATCTTTTTGTAGGTGAGGTCTCCAGAACTGAACACAGTATTCCAAATGTGGTCTCACCAGTATTCTATATAGCGGGATCATAATCTCCCTCTTCCTGCTTGTTATACCTCTAGCTATGCAGCCAAGCATCCTACTTGCTTTCCCTACCGCCTGACTGCACTGTTCATCCATTTTGAGACTGTCAGAAATCACTACCCCTAAATCCTTTTCTTTTGAAGTATTTGCTAACACAGAACTGCCAATACAATACTCAGATTGAGGATTCCTTTTCCCCAAGTGCATTATTTTACATTTGGAAACATTAAACTGCAGTTTCCATTGCTTTGACCATTTATCTAGTAAAGCTAAATCATTTACCATATTACAGACAGGATGATTCAGTAGCGCCCCCTGACCGGATATAATGCCGTCCTATTTAGCCACTTTTTTGTGACTGGGCGTATGTGCAGAAGGTAGATATGTGAGTAAAGAGCATGTGTGGGAGGTTGTGTCCATGTGCAGTGGTGTTGTGCACCAACATTTGGGAACTGGTAGGGAAGTAAGAGAATACCAGTTCTGGATCAACCCTTATTAAAGTTTGTTGCAAAAATCAAAGTGGGAAGCACACACACAGAGGACTGGTTCAGCTGGATTTAATGACTTCTTTACAAACATAATAACAGATGAATTTACAATAATATTAGCAGACTATTTCTTGAAGTAAACAGAAGCAGGAGTTAGTTCAGACTTCAGAGAGTGCAGAGTGGACTGAGCCACGCCCAGCTTAAGTTTCAATTTCGATTCTCTGCACAGATTCAGAAGTGTTTAGCTCCCATTGACTGACTGAGTTGCTATGTCTATTCATTGGCTGACCTTGTTACCATTGGCTTTCCCAGTTCAAAAATATCTTAACAACCCTATCCTTAGCCACATATATAAAAAGAGCACAAACTGCACTCTTTTGTTGGGAGAAATATTCAATTATGTCCTAAGCCTGGAGAAATGCACAAGAGACAAAATGGATTCTGATGGTTTAATGATGAAGAATGGGCAGCTGACCACATGGGGCTATTACCCTCTCTTGGACTTTGGCTTGATCTTCCTATTCAAGTGCAAGGACATATATTCTATTGGCTGTTGTAGGGGTTATGTAGGGGTCATAGCTGGCTCTATTGGTTGTTTGAGTTCCCAGGTTTGGTTGATGCAACGAAGAAAAGCCGCAATGTAATGAGCTCTGTGTCTTCCACTAAATGGTGGTGGGCTAATCCTATTATGCCATCATCCTGGAGCTAAAGGTGCCGTCATCCTGGAGCTAAAGGTCTTTTGTTTTGTAGATAGACTGGCTTAATGGGCACAAAATATCTGCTTGGGGCAGGGAGTTAGAGCATTGACTTTCTGTCTCCCTTAAGATTTTTTAAAATGATCTTTATCAAATATATACATTAAAAACAATACAAAATATAACAAAAAAGAAGAAAGAAGGGAAATGAAGAGAGAGAGAGTATGTCTGGAATGATGTAGGTTCTCCTGAGCAAGGAGTTTGAATAGAAGACCTCCAAGGTCCCTTCCAATTTTGTTATTCTATTCTGTTCTGTTCTGTTCTGTTCTATTCTATTCTATTCTATTCTATTCTCTGTTCTCTGTTCTTTGTTCTCTATTCTCTACTCTCTACTCTACTCTACTCTATTGCATTTCATTCCATTCTCTATTCTATTCTATTCTATTCTGTTCTGTTCTATTCTATACTACTCTACTCTCTATTCAATCCAACTCTATTATTTTTTAATTCTGAATAGCAGCTGTCCTACAGAGCTGCCACCAAGCTATTATATGGCTTCCAAGTTTCCTTATAATTTATCCTGGTCTTTTCCCACCCCCTTCCTCCCTAGAAATGTAAGGCAGATGATCTCTATATCTAAGGGTTGGGCTAGAAGACCTCTGGGGTCTCTTCCAACCCTCTGATTCTGTGTTCTAGTGGCACCTTTGATATGTTTTGGGAAGGCAGTTCTACATCTCGCTGCCTTCCACCATCCTGCATTCTGAACTTCATGAAATCCATATCCCAAAGGTACTTTTTCAAGAGGCAACTGGCATTTCTGACCAGGAAGGTCCAGTTGCCTGTTGAAAAAACACTTTTGGGGCCACCACCAGGACCTAGATTATTGAGAACCTCCATAGTCCAAAAGTGCTATTGCTGACATGTTGTAAGCCGCCCTGAGTCTAAGGAGAAGGGCGGCATAAAAATTGAATAAATAAAGAAATAAAAATAAAATAGTCATGAAATCCATGCTTTCTTTTCTTCTCTTCTGCAGGTTGCTTTGTCCAAGCCACAAGGAAGAGCCTCAATCCAGATGTGAGAAGGCCGGATCAATCTGCCGCTGAACCGGGGTCCAGTTCTCTCTCTCTCTCTTTCTCCTGTTATGTCCAAGATCTGCGCTTTGCCTGGCAATTGCTTTGAGTTCCAAAGGACCAGGGGACTAGGATGAGGAGGAGCAATAGATATTCCTTGAACCTGCTTTGGTTGTTGCCACCGTTCTTGGCGTGGACCGTGGTGGCTCTTGACTTGGGACCATCGCTGTGCACCACTTTGGTCCAGGACAAGTTTTTTGGATACTTCTCCTCTTTGGCCGTCTTCCCGTTGAACGCTTCCCATTGCAATTGGATTATCCAGAACCCTGATCCTCGGAGGTACACCTTGTACATGAAGGTTTTGAAGCCCTTGGGTTTCTGCGACCGACAGCAGATTCGCACCTACCAATTCGACTCCTTCTTGGAGTCCACGCGGACGTACCTGGGCATGGAGAGCTTCGACGATGTGCTGAACCTTTGTGACAGTTCCACCCGCTATGCCTTCCTCCAGTCCAACAAACAGTTCCTCCAGATGAAGCAGACTCTTTCCAAAGTGGACAGCGGGCGGTTCAGGTGGAAACCGGCCAAGATCCAGGAAAGAGACTTCTCGGTAGAATATCTTGTGGTGGGCAACAGAAGTCCCAGCAAAGCTGCTTGCCAGATGTTGTGCAAATGGCTGGATACTTGCTTGACCACCAGCAGTAGCTCCCATCCTTGTGGCATCATGCAGACACCATGTTCTTGTTTCAATGGAGAGCTATTGGATCAACCCAGCGAGAGCTTTGGCTTAACCAAAAAGCAGGAGAATTGTTTCAAGGATGGGATTTACCTGGAGAATTGCATGAGCTCTACCAAGGACATCAGCGGGCTGGATTTCTTGGGTAAGTATGGGTGCTTCAATTTAAGGTACTCCCATGGAAGGTTTGTGTCATGCCCCCTTTGGAATCTGAATCCAAGACAGAAGACAAACAGTTGACGGAGAGCGGGAGAGTGGCTCCATTGGCTGTGGAGGAAACTGGGGAAGAGCAAAGTCAGGCTGGGCAGAGCAGGGGAGAGGTAGAACAAGGGAGATGGGGTTGGGACCAAGACCAAGGCCCACCATCTCCTCATCCTAGGCCCAGGGCACACAGGAAAAAACACAGAAGAGAGCAACATGGATTGCATGGATTATGAGGAAGGAAAGGGCCCCAAATCCCTTCACAAAGCACACCTGGGGATGGAGTTTAAAGGAGAGGCAGTTGGGAGGGATGTTTGTCAGGAACAAGTGCTGAATTCATATAGTGTTGAGAGTTGTGGCCTGCATTCTTGACTTTTTGAATTATTGTTGTGCTTCAATGTGCTTCTCTTGTCTTGCTGGAATTATTGCTGTGAATTTTTTACTTCTGGGACTCCTGCCTTGCTGGAGTGATTGATTGTAGTCATTCTGCTTAACCCTGCTGTTCTGTTTAGAAAAAATCCCTAATCTTATGTTCCTGGGTCTATTTGACCCGGACTGCAAATTGATCATTTTATGTACTTATATTTGGTCTTTTTGAAAGCTTTTTTCACCTGGAAACAAGTTTGAACATTTCTGCACACAATGGAATGAAAATTGAACTGAAAAAAATAATCCTTATTGGTTTATTTTGCACATAAACGTGCCTCCCCCCCCCCCGTTTTTGTGAAATGTTTTTCAATTTATGGATAGTTTTGCTTGCAAAATGCATTCTATTTTACTGGCGTTGGTGTGGGATTGGTAGCTTGAACATTTCTGCACACAATGATATGAAAATTGAAATGAAAAAAGTAAATCTTATTGGTTTATTTTGCTGATTTATTTATTTATTTATTTATTCGATTTGTATGCCGCCCCTCTCTGAAGACTCCCCCGTTTCTGTGAAATAGTCTTCACTTTATGGATAGTTTTGTTATCAAAATGCATTCTATTTTACTAAAGTTGGTGTGGGATTTGTAGCTTGAACATTTCTGAACATAATGGTATGAAAATTGAACTGGAGAAATTGATGCATATTGGTTTATTTTGCAGATAAAGTTATTTCAATTTATATAAAAATTATGCTGTTAATTTCAAACTTACATACTTTTTTTTTTAGTAAAATGGATTTGTTTCATAAAATTAGTTCTCTGGCTACAATGTGGTTGATTTTCAAAAGGATATTCCAAATATTTCTAGCCAAATATGTATAACAAGTGACAATAATGGCACACAATAATACACAAGTACAGTACACAATAGATAAAAACTTAAGGTAAACCCCTCCACACATGATTGCAGAAAATACAACTTCAGCAACAGTGGTCAATGACTGGAATACACTGCCAGACTTTGTGGTTTCTTCCCCAACCCCCCAAAAAATTTAGACTGTATACTGTTGACCTCACCCCATTCCTTAGAGGTCTATAAAGGGCTTGCATCAATGCACCAATGTGCCTACCGTCCCTGTCCTAATGTTCCCATGTACTCTAAACCATCTCATATATACATGTTTATACTTTTACTGTAATCTTATATATGCTTGATAAAAATATAAAATGAATGAATGAATGAATGAATGAATGAATGATCTTAATCTGCAATGAAAACGAAAATCAAGAGAATAGGAAAAGGGAGGAAGAAAATAAACATAGAAACATAGAAGACTGATGGCAGAAAAAGACCTCATGGTCCATCCAGTCTGCCCTTATACTATTTCCTGTATTTTATCTTAGGATGGATATATGTTTATCCCAGGCATGTTTAAATTCAGTTACTGTGGATTTACCAAACACGTCTGCTGGAAGTTTGTTCCAAGCATCTACTATTCTTTCAGTAAAATAATATTTTCTCATGTTGCTTTTGATCTTTCCCCCAACTAACCTCAGATTGTGTCCCCTTGTTCTTGTGTTCACTTTCCTATTAAAAACCCTCCCCTCCTGAACCTTATTCAACCCTTTAACATATTTAAATGTTTCGATCATGTCCCCCCTTTTCCTTCTGTCCTCCAGACTATACAGATTGAGTTCATGAAGTCTTTCCTGATCAGTTTTATGCTTAAGACCTTCCACCATTCTTGTAGCCCATCTTTGGACCCCTTCAATTTTGTCAATATCTTTTTGTAGGTGAGGTCTCCGGAACTCAACACAGTATTCCAAATGTGGTCTCACCAGCGGTCTATACAGCGGGATCACAATCTCCCTCTTCCTGCTTGTTATACCTCTAGCTATGCAGCCAAGCATCCTACTCGCTTTCCCTACCACCTGACCACACTACCCATTTTGAGACTGTCAGAAATCACTACCCCTAAATCCTTTTGAAGCATTTAAATATGTTAAAGGGTTAAATAAGGCCCAGGAGGGAAGTGTTTTTAATAGGAAAGTGAACACAAGAACAAGGGGACACAATCTGAAGTTAGTTGGGGGAAAGATCAAAAGCAACATGAGAAAATATTATTTGACTTAAAGAGTAGTAGATCCTTGGAACAAACTTCCAGCAGACGTGGTTGGTAAATCCACAGTAACTGAATTGAAACATGCCTGGGATAAACATAGATCCATCCTAAGATAAAATACAGAAAATAGTATAAGGGCAGACCAGATGGACCATGAGGTCTTTTTCTGCCGTCAGTCTTCTATGTTTCTATGTTTCTTAACACCTAACCCAGGGGTCTCCAACCATGATTTGGATGACTGAGAATCTCCATAGACGCTTGAGTAGGGGATTGGACTAGATACAGGGGTAGGCAAAGTTGGCTCTTCTGTGACTTGTGGACTTCAACTCCCAGCATTCCTGAGTCCATCATGCTAGCTCAGGAATTCTGGGAGTTGAAGTCCACATGTCATAGAAGAGCCAACTTTGCCTACCCCGGGACTGGAAGGAAGCCCCTTCCAGCTCTATCCTGATTCACTGATCTCTCATTTTTCTTTTGGATCTGGACGGGGGTTTGGATTCAGCTCCGACTCATGGAGCTGCAGGTGTTTCCAGATATGGAGGTCTTTCCAAGTGACCTTGGCTCTTCTTTCTCTTGGCTGTCTTCTCTGGGTCTGCAAGCCGGTGGTGGAAACCAAAGGCAGGCGTCGAGACCTCCGCGGAGCATCAATAAAACAAGCTATTATCCTAACCTGGTGCACCCTCAGCAGGAACCCTGGAAGCCAACGACATTGTCTTGGCAGATGCCAGTGTCGCTCTCATCAATTTTGCATGCGATTTGCATGACTCACGCTGAGCATCAGAAGGGGAAGATAAATCCTCTCTTCTTGGCCGTGGTAGCCACAACGGCTGCTGCAAAGTCCGAGGAAATAATCGTTGGCTGGATGTAAGAAATCTCTTTTGTTTTTTAGATCTCCTCGGGTTTCTGGAGCTATCATGTTTCCATTTTTTAAAAAAATATATATTTTTATTAAATTTTATTACAACAACAACAAAAAATACTTAAAGAAAAAGTGCCCAACACCAATAAAAACCCCACCACCATTTAGGGGGTTAAATTATTTGCAATAAGTTTCAATTTCTTCCTTAGCTCTGTTTTACATTTCTTTACATACCAAAAGTGATTGGAATTTATTTTTCACATTGTCGTCATAAATTCTACTTAAGATATAATTTTTCACCTTATTCCATCGTGCCATCAGCTTCTCCAATTTATTTTCATCAAAGTTATTTAATCTTATTTCCATAATTTCGAAGTGGATGTGGTCCACCATGTACCAGTACCAATTCTGGATTGTCCATTTATTGCTGTCCTTCCACCCTAATACCACTACTGCTTGAGCGCTTTCCAAAGCTGCTGTTTTGATTTCTTTAAATTCTCATAATTCCCCATATTTAACTAGTGTTGCTAATTCTTTCGTGATTATCCAATTAATGTTTAGCATATTGTTAATTTCATTCTGTACTTCCTTCCAAAATTCTTGAACTTCAACGCATTCCATCGCATTTGGAACAGCTGGATGAAAGACATTGTCTCCTTCACATCCAGTTTTGGTCGCCACGATGTGAAAAAAGATACAGATGCAGATTAATAGAGTTGGATAGGACCTTATAGGTCAGTGATGGCGAACCTAGGGCATGGGTGACACAGATAGCACGTGCAGCCATATCAGCTGACATGCGAACCGTTGCCCTAGCTCAGCTCCAATGTGCATGTGTGTGCTGGCCAGCTGATTTTTGACTCACATAGAGGCTCTGGGAGGGCGTTTTTGGCTTCCAGAGGGCCTCCAGGGAGATGGGGAGGGCATTTTCACCCTTCCCCGGCTCTAGGGAAGCCTTTGGAGCCTGGAGAGAACAAAACGCGAGCCTACTAGGAGCAACAGAAGTTGGGAAACGGGCCATTTCCAGCCTCCAGAGAACATAAGAACATAAGAACCTAAGAACATAAGAACATAAGAAGAGCCCTGCTGAATCAGGCCAAAGCCCACCGAGTCCAGCATTCTGTGTCACACAGTGGCCCACCAATTGTCCATGGGGATCTTGAGCAGAAAGAGAAGGCAAGACCCTTCCTTTCCCTCAACCCCCAACAAATGGTACTCAAGGGAATCCTGCCTGCCTCAACCAACATAGAGGCAGCACATGGACATCCGTTTCAATAACCACCATAGATACACTTGGCCTCCCTGAATCTGTCTAATCCTGCCTTGAAGCTCTCCAGGCTGATAGCTATCATGACCTCTTCTGGAAGGGAATTCCATCAACCAAGGACCCTCTGGGTGAAGAAATATTTCCCTTGATTTGTCCTCGCTTTCTTACCTATGAGCTTTAGGGAGGGGCCCCTCGTCCTAGTATTGTGGATAGAGAAAAGAATTTTTCTCTCTCCACCTTTTCTATCCCATGCATGATTTTATACACTTCGATCAAGTCACCCTTTAAGCGCCGTCTTTCAAGGCTGAAGAGACCAAGGCCTTGCAACCTGATTTCATAAGGGAGGGGTTCTGGGGTGTGTGGGGAAAACTGTTTTCACCCTCCCCAGACATTGAATTATGGGTGTGGGAACTCGTGCATGCACAATAGCACATGTCAATGCTTTTTTGGCAACAGAGGGGAAAAAAGGTTCGTCATCAGTGTTACAGGTCATCTAGTCCCCACCCCCTACTCAAGCAGGAGACCCTACCCCATTTCTGACAAATGGCAATCCAATCTCTTCTTGAAAGTCTCAAATGATGAAGGTTCCCCCCAACATATTTTTATTTATAGTTTATTGTGTTGGAAGGGACTCTGTGGGTCTTCTAGTCCAACCTCCTGTTAGTGCAGGAGATACCATCCCAGACATATGGCAGTCCAATCTCCTCTTGAAGGTCTCAAATGATGAAGGTTCCCCCCAACATATTTTTATTTATAGTTTATTGTGTTGGAAGGGACTCTGTGGGTCTTCTAGTCCAACCTCCTGTTAGTGCAGGAGATACCATCCCAGACATATGGCAGTCCAATCTCCTCTTGAAGGTCTCCAGTGTTGGGATTGTCTTCTGCTGCACGATTCCCAGTGACCGATTAGGTCCCACAGAGTTGGCCTTCTCTGGGTCCCGTCGACTAAACAATGCCGTCTGGCGGGACCTAGGGGAAGAGCCTTCTCTGTGGCAGCCCCAGCCCTCTGGAATCAACTCCCCTCGGGGATTATGACTAAACCTCTGCCAGTGCCAGAGAAAAGAAATGCTCCCTTCACTCTGGGTAGTCGAGGAGTCACCACAGCGAAGGAAAGGCACCAGCTACAAAGTGAGAGAGCGAGAGGAGAGGGGAGCCCTTCAGCATGGGAAGGAAGGGGAAGCAGGTAGCAGAAGCAGCAGCCAGTGTATGAGAGGCAGCCTCATGCCGGGTGTATGGGAGGCGCGTGCTCCTCCTCACCGCCTCAGAGTCCCTCCTTTTTTTTAAAGCCTTCACCTTTGGGATTTTTTTTTAATTCCCCTCACCTCACCTTCTTTCTTCAGCAGTGACTCTCCTCCTCCTCTTCCTCTTCCTCCTCCCACCCAAATTCTGAGCTTTTATTTCTTTCCTAGTGGGTTTGCACACATTATTTGCTTTTACATTGATTCCTATGGGAAAAATTGATTCTTCTTAAGAACATTTCTACCTAATGTTCTGTCGGGCTCTCTGGTAGAATCCTCCGAAAAATTCACAGGTACAAATTTCAGACACGCACACGTTTGAAAATTCAAAACAATGTTCTTTATAATGAAAATTCACTTAACCTAAGCCCTCTTTTGGTAGAGCAAAGAGCACTTGTCTCCAAACAAACTGGTAATTTGTACAAGTCCCTTATCAGTTCTGTGATACTTAGCTTGCAGCTGTGAGGCAATTCACAGTCCTTCTTCTTTCACAAAGTGAAACACACTTTGCTCTGGTTTAGTTTCAAAGCGGGGAAAAATCAGCACACAAAAACTCAAAGTCAGTAAAGCAGTCACGAAACACAACGATCAGATAATCTTCCACAATGGCCAAACCCACAGGCTGCTCTTTATAGCAGCCTCACTAATTACCACAGCCCCACCCAACTACAGGTGGCCTCATTTTCTTTGATAATAATCTCTCAGTTGTTGTAGCCTATGCATCGCTCTCCGCATGCGTGGCTGTATCATTAACTCTTGTTCTGAATCCAAGGAGGAGCTAGATAATTGATCTCCTTCTGAGCTGTCTGCCCCACTCTCCTCCTCCCTGTCACTCATGTCTTCTTGGTCAGAGGAGCCTTCATCATCAGATTCCACCGGGGGCAAAACAGGCCTGCAGCATGTGGATGACTCCCCCACATCCACAGTCCTTGGGGCAGGAGCAGGGCCAGAGCTAACCACAACACCTAAGAACCTGGTCACGGAACAAATTAAGTTCTTAAGTAGAGGTACCACTATACTGTGTGTGGCTTGTGGTGGATTATTGCTGAAGAATATGGTAGCTGTAGATTTGTAGCTGAATATTGTAACTGATAATAGTTGAGTATTATGTATAGTATCTACTAGAGCAGCGTTTCCCAACCGGTGTGCCGCGGCACAGTGGTGTGCCGCGAGACACTGTCAGGTGTGCCGCGGCGAGAGGTGGCAGAGGAGAGTGGGCGGATCGGGCGGGCAATGGGGCAGGGCGGAGAAGCCAGGGGCGCGTTTGGCCGGAGGCACCGTGGGGAGGCAGGGGCAGCCACGGCTCCCTTTACTCCTACTGCCGCACCACCCTGCCCCTGCTCCCCACGGTGCCTCCGGCCAAACGCGCCCCTGGCTTCTCCGTCCTGCCCCATTGCCCGCCCGATCCGCCCACTCTTCTCCGCCACCGCCTCCTGCCTTGGGGCGAGGAATCCGAGAGTCCGGGACTGTGTGGCTTTGCGCCATGAAGAGAAAACGGCCGACTTTTCCCTGCTGCCGTTTTCTCTTCATGGCGCAAAGCCAGGGCCGCCGATAGTCGGGTACTACAGGGAGCGCGCTACCGGGCCCCGGGCAAATTGGGGCCCGCAGTCAGCGGCTCCTTGCACTGAGCTCCCGCTCGCAGCTGTCCCCTGGCTCCTGCTCGATGCCACGGTTTTCGGCGCTGTCCTGCTGGGCCCCAAAGACGGAAGGCAGGAAGGAGGAGAGCTCCATTCTTCTCGCCTTTTTCCCGCCTTCCTTCTTTGGGGCACAGCAGGACAGCGCCGAAAACCGCGGCATCGAGCAGAAGCCGGGGGACAGCTGCGAGCAGGAGCCCCAGGAGGGAAGTACCGGCAGCGCCCCGCCCAGCTGAAGCTTCACTGGCGTCGGCGGCAAATGTCCTTTGTGGCCCGGTGGGAGGGGGGGGCTGCAGCGGCCGCAGGCAGTCGCAGGGAGATGGC
>NC_091952.1:254888203-254958203 GCF_031021105.1 Erythrolamprus reginae
AGCCCTTCACTGGACTAGCACATACATAGATATTTTCTACACATGTTCATTCCTTTCCTCTGCCCCCTCTTCTTGTTCTTTTGCAAATGGCTGGTTGCATGCCATTTGGAAAGCAAAGCAAACACACATTCGTTGCGCAATGAAATAATTGGATGATCTTTTGGAAAAATGAAATAGAGTGACCTCCTCCCCACACGTACCCCTCTGTTCCCTCCTTCCCCCTCATCTCTATTTTTTTTTAACACCGCTGCTGCTTCCCACGTCCTTTCCAGAGAGATAATGCCACCACTCATGGGGGGAAAAACAACAACACTCTTTGAAATTCAGGTTTTAATTAACGAACATCCTTGTATCAACTGTATCATGCACAATAACAATTCAAATCAAGGAGAGAAGCAACCTAGGACTAAGAAGACATTTCCTGATGGTGAGAACAATTAATCAGTGCTGATGACTTTCCGTTAGAAGTTGTGAATGTTCCAGCACTTGAAGCTTTTAAGAAGATGTTGGCTAACCACTTGTCTGTAGTGGTGTTGGGTTTCCTACCTAAGCAGGGGGTTGGAATAGAAGACCTCCAAGGTCCCTTCCAACTCTCCTATTCTATTCTGTTCTATTCTATTCTATTCTGTTCTGTTCCATTCTGTTCCATTCCGTTCTGTTCTATATTCAAATATTCTGTTCTGTTCCATTCTATTTTATTCTACTCTACATTATTCTATACTCTATTCTTGATTCAGATATTCTATTCTGTTCTGTTCTTTTCTACTCTACTCTACTCTACTCTACTCTATACTTTATTCTTCATTCAAATATTCCCTTCCATTCCTTTCCATTCCATTCCATTCTATTCTATTTCCTTCTCTCTTCTCTTCTCTTCTTTTCTCCTCTCTTCTCTTCTCATTTCTCTCTCCCTCTTCCTCTTCCCTTCCAGTCCATATTTTCCCTTCCCTTCTGATCCCTTCCCTCTTCCCTTCCCTTCCCTTCTCTCCTCTCTCTCCCTCTTCATGTTCCCTTCCCTTCCATATTTTCCATTCCATTCTATTCCCTTCTCTCTTCTCCTCTCCTCTTCTCTCTCTTCCTCTCCCTCTCCCTCTTCCCTTCCCTTCCATATTTTCCATTCCATTCTATTCCCTTCTCTCCTCTCCTCTCCTCCCTCTTCCTCTCCCTCTCCCTCTTCCTCTTCCCTTCCCTTCAATATTTTCCATTCCATTCTATTCCCTTCTCTCTTCTCCTCTCCTCTCCTCTCCTCCCTCTTCCTCTTCCTCTTCCCTTCCCTTCCCTTCCATATTTTCCCTTCCATTCTATTCCCTTCTCCCTTCTCTTCTCATCTCATCTCTTTTCTTCTCTCTCTCCTTCTCCCTCTTTGTCTTTCTCTTCCCTTCCATTCCATGTATTCAATTCCATTATATTCTAAAAGGAAGACAATCTATTTCACTGTTTGGTCTGCTCATATGGCTTCTTGATTCTGGTTTGTCCATCCAATGTTGAAATTAGAAACCTCCCAGGCAGTAACATGACTACCAGCTTTATTTCTAAGAAAGGGGAAAAATAATGCACTTATCCATTGGAGCAACATTTGGTTTGGTTTTGGACCTGTGACTCAATTTCGATTACCGACAACATTGTTCTTATTTTTTTAAAAAAAATACCTTGTTTAGAAGTATTTAGAATAACAGAATGACGAAAGGGATCTTTAAGGTCTTTGAGTCCAACCCCCTGCCCAAGCAGGATACCCTGCACCACTCCTGACAAAGGGCAATCCATTTTGGGCTGTTGTTGGTGTCCTACAGTGGAGTGAAGAGGACTAGCCTCCAAGTCCTCCAGCTAGCTGTGTGCCTAAGGCAAGACTTGAACTCACAGCTTTGTGGTTTGGTACCAGCACCTTTAATCACTATGGTGAATTGATTGTGTCTTGGGTTATTTGTGAAAAATCTTCAGAAACAGCAGAGCAGTGAATGCAAGGGCATGTGTTTTAACTAGAGGACGCGATGGATAGAAATTCAGAATGTCAATCTCTTTCTGTGGTGGGTTGAGGCTTTCTCCTTTTGGAGCAGGTGGAATGCACTTTAGCAACCAAGCCAAATCTTTCTGATCTCAAGCCTACCTCCTTCTCCTCCTCCTCCTTCTTCTCCCCTCTCCCTCTCAACCCCTTTACCTTCTCCTTCCATTCTCCCTCTTCCTCTCCCCTTCTCTCCTCCCCTTCATCTTTTACTTCTTTCTCTCCATCACGCTCCTCCTCCTTCCTTTCTTCTTATCCTCTTCTGTTTAATTTGCCTTTCTCCTTCCTTCCTTCCTTCTCTCCCTCCCTCCTTCCTTCCTGTTTCCTTCTTTCTTTCTTTCTTTCTTTCTTTCTTCCTCCCTTCCTCTTCCTCCTCCTCCCTTTCTTCTCTTCCTCCTCCTTCTGTTTCCTTTGCTTTTCTCCCACCTTCCCTCTTTCCTTCCTTCTATCCTTCCTTCTTTCCTTCCCTCTTTTCTCCCTCCCTTTCTCCTTTCCTCCTCCTCCTCCTCCACCTCCTCCACCCCTCCTCCTCTTCTTAGATTCCAACATCACTGCATTTGAATCACTCTCGGTGACCTCAAAACTGGAAAGCCGTGGAAATCCTTGCACATATTTGACCTCTCAACCTCATGCAATCCCCAATCAAGTTAGGTCATCTTTTCCCCCCTTAAAGCCCCCCCCTGCTAAATATCTAGCAGCCTCTTTCCCATGTCTCATTACCTGGACAGAATTTAATCTCACCTCCATCATGACCGGATCATCGGCGGAATATTTTTAGACTTTCTTATAGAAAGAATGACTGATCTCACCTGCAAGAGCTGAATAGAGTAGAGTGGAATGGAATGGAATAGAATAGAATAGAATATTGGAATGAAGAATTAAATGGAACGGAATGGAACAGAACAGAATAGAATATTGGAATGAAGAATAGAATAGAATAGAATAGAATAGAATAGAATAGAATATTGGAATGAAGAATTAAATGGAATGGAATGGAACATAACAGAATAGAATATTGGAATGAAGAATACAATAGAGTAGAGTAGAGTAGAATAGAATAGAATAGAATAGAATAGAATATTGGAATGAAGAATTAAATGGAATAGAACAGAAGAGAACAGAAGAGAACAAAACAGAACAGAACAGAATAACAGAGTTGGAAGGGACCTTGGAGGTCCTCTAGTCTAGTCCAACCCCCAGCTTGGGCAGGAAACCCTGCACCACTTCCCACAAATGCTTATCCGACATTTTCTTAAAAAACTTCCAGTGTGGGAGCATCCAAAACTGAAGCTTTATAGCTTTTATGTGGGATTGTATGGACCCTACAAGTGGGCCCTCTCACATCTGGAGGGCGCATACATCCCCACATAACAGCCATACAGTTGTGATGTGCTGTACACTCGCAAGAACACTGAGTCTGGTGCGAGAACAAACCACCCATACTAGGAAAAAAAAAGTACAAATGCCATTTTATTGGAACTCGAACGGGGAGCCGGGAATAACTCTTGAATAAATTTGGTGATAAAAAAAAAAAAAACAGCCTTTCTGATCGCTTGCTGTTTCTTTCTTTCTTTTTTTAATCCGATGTGCCAGCATGTTACATGCCCCCGAGGGGATTGGCAAGGCGAGCCGATCATGCAATTTGCATCGCAGCAGCCATGCGAATTCCACCCTTGGGGAGGGAGAGCTCAGCACTAAACGTCACATCGCAGAGCAATGTTCCGAGGCTGCTTCTGTCATTTTCAGGAGGGAAAAAAACCCCAATCTCTTAATTCTGCAGCCGCCTCTCAGAGTATGTTGGCTGTTCATTGGAATGGGGACAATTTCCATCGATCTTAATCGGAAATGGAGCTGGAAGGGACCTTGGAGGTCTTCCAGTCGAACCCTCTACTCAGGCAGGAAACCTTATACAGTGGTACCTCTACTTACGAACTTAATTCGTTCAGTGTCCAGGTTCTTAAGTAGAAAAGTTTGTACGAAGAAGCAACTTTTCCCATAGGAATCAATGTAAAAGCAAAAAATGCATGTGATTGGGGAAACCATAGGGAGGGTGGAGACCCTGTTTCCTCCCAGGAAATTCCTAGAGAGGCCCCACGGAGGCTTCTCTATGCCTTTTCCAGCCCTGTTTCCTCCCAGGACATTCCTAGAGAGGCCCCACAGAGGCTTCTCCCCACCTTTTCCGGCCCTGTTTCCTCCCGGGAGATTCCTAGAGAGGCCCAACAGAGGCTTCTCCCTGCCTTTTCTGGTTACAGTTTCCTCCCAGGAGATTCCTACAGAGGCCCACAGAGGCTTTTCCCTACCTTTTCTGGTCCTGTTTCCTCCTAGGAGATTCCTAACAAGGCCCCATAGAGGCTTCTCCCTGCCTTTTGTGGCCCTGTTTCCTCCCAGGAGATTCCTAACGAGGCCCCACAGAGGCTTCTCCCTGCCTTTTCCATCCCTGTTTCCTCCCAGGACATTCCTAGAGAGGCCCCACAGAGGCTTCTCCCCACCTTTTCTATCCCTGTTTCCTCCCGGGAGATTCCTAGAGAGGCCCCACAGAGGCTTTTCCCTGCCTTTTCCAGTTACAGTTTCGGAGGTTCAGGTTTTTAAGTGGAAAATAGTTCTTGAGAAGTGGCAAAAAAAATCTTGAAGACCCGGTTCTTATCTAGAAAAGTTTGTAAGTAGAGGCATTCTTAGGTAGAGGTGCCACTGTCCCTGTTATGGAGAGAGAGAGAGAGAGAGAAACTAGACATACCCAGTTCCTGCAACCGTTCTTCGTATGCTTCACATGTGGCTTTTCAACCTGATCTCTGGAGTAACCAGGTTAGGTTCTTTTCAAAGATCTTTCTGGGCTTCTTGCTGTTTGACCTGAATTCAAGCTCATAACCGCCTCCCCGAAGGAGGAGCTCACCTTTCTCATTCTGGGCTTCCCGCTGCTTGACCTGAATTCTGAACTGACCTTGGTAGAAGAAGAAGAAGAATGCACGCTGATTGCTATTGGAACAGGAAAGGTCAGAAGGAAAAGTGCATCAAACCTTCAGCAAATCAGATTTCAAAACCACGCTGGTCATTTTTATTTACCGCAGTGATTTGTTTTCCCCTGAAATCTGGACGTCCTCGTTTTCTTTCCAGATATTGATCCAAGGGACATTCTGTGAAATGCTAAACCTGAATAAATAGACATGTGGTAAAGAAATGTGGCAAAAAAAATAACATTTCGTGAAAATTCTCCAGGGTTTCAACAATCATCTTCAGTGCAATATGTCAAACACGTCTGTGGAGATTCTCAGTCATCCTGATCATAGCTGTCCCAAGGGGCTTTTTTTCAAGAGGCCACTGGAGTTTTTGGTTTTTGGAATGGAATGGAATGGAATGGAATGGAATAATAAAATATGGAGTGGAGTGGAATGAAGTGGAATAGAATGTAAAGTAGAGTATAACAGTAGAATAGAGTAGAGTAGAGAGTAGAAGTAGAGTGGGAGAGAAAGAGGGAGAGGGAGGGGAGAGGAGAGAAGAGAAGAGAATAGAGTAGAGTAGAACAGAACAGAATATTGGAATGCAGAGTAGAGTAGAGTAGAGTAAAGTGGAGTGGAGTGGAATGGAATGGAATAATAAAATATGGAGTGGAGTGGAATGGAGTGGAATAGAATGTAAAGTAGAGTATAACAGTAGAATAGAGTAGAGTAGAGAGTAGAGAGTAGAATAGAGAGTAGAAAGTAGAATAGAGAGTAGAAAGTAGAGTAGAGAGTAGAGTAGAGTAGAAGTAGAGAGTGGAGTGGGAGAGAGAGAGGGAGAGGGAGAGGAGAGGAGAGAAGAGAAGGGAATAGAGTAGAGTAGAACAGAACAGAATATTGGAATGCAGAGTAGAGTAGAGTAGAATAGAATGGAATGGAATAATAAAATATGGAGTGGAGTGGAGTGGAGTGGAATAGAATGTAAAGTAGAGTATAACAGTAGAATAGAGTAGAGTAGAGAGTAGAGAGTAGAATAGAGAGTAGGAAGTAGAGAGTAGAGAGTAGAGTAGAGTAGAAGTAGAGAGTGGAGTGGGAGAGAAAGAGGGAGAGAGAGAGGAGAGGAGAGGAGAGAAGAGTAGAATAGAATAGAGATGAGAAGAGAAGAGAAGGGAATAGAGTAGAGTAGAACAGAACAGAATATTGGAATGCAGAGTAGAGTAGAGTAGAGTAAAGTAGAATAGTATAGAATAGAATAGAATAATAAAATGTGGAGTGGAGTGGAATGGAATGGAACGGAACGGAAGAGAACAGAACAGAACAGAATAGAATAGCAGAGTTGGAAGGGACAATTGGAGGTCTTTTAGTCCAACCCTACACCGCTTCAGACAATCTCTTCTTTAAAAACCTCCAGTGTTGGAGCATTTACAAGGCTAGTTCTAAACTCTCCCCCTTTCTGTGTTAACACCGCTGCAATTATCTCTATTTTCTAAATCAATCTGCCTGGCTTCCTACTCCGTAGCCTTAGGAGAGGATTGCCACGGAGGGTTTCCAGAGTTTGTTTTTTTGTTGTTCCGGCTGGGCTGTTAGAAAGTGTGCAAGGGAAATGAGTGATGGCCTTAATCTCTCCGATGCCACAAAAGTCCCCGGGAGCTAGCGATGACTTTTGACTGTTTGATCACTCAGATTTCTCATCTGTCAGGGAGTACAAACACCCCATTAAAATGCCAGCCGATTCCGGAGATATCAGCTCTAGGTGACGGGCAAATAATAATAATAATAGTAAGTGGAGATGCCAGACATTGTTTGAGGACAGAAAGGGGTAGAGGGAGTAGAATAGTAATGGCGAACTTGTGGCACAGATGCCACAGGTGGCACGTGGAGCCATATCTACTGGCACATGAGCCGTTACCCTAGCTCAGCTCCAACATGCATGTGCATCTAAACAAGCACAAATTTCAGCTGTGGCGAGAGGGGCGTTTGCCCAGGTTCGCCTGGTGCATCAGTTGCGACCCTATTTGGACCGGGACTCACTGCTCACAGTCACTCATGCCCTCATCACCTCGTGGCTCGACTATTGTAATGCTCTCTACATGGGGCTACCTTTGAAAAATGTTCGGAAACTTCAGATCGTGCAGAATGCAGCTGCGAGAGCTATCATGGGCTTTCCTAAGTATGCCCATGTCACATCAACACTCCGCAGTCTGCATTGGTTGCCGATCGGTTTCCGGTCACAATTCAAAGTGTTGGTTATGACCTATAAAGCCCTTCATGGCACCGGGCCAGGTTATCTCCGGGACCGCCTTCTGCCACACGAATCCCAGCGACCAGTTAGATCTCACAGAGTTGGCCTTCTCCAGGTCCCGTCTACTAAACAATGTCATTTGGCGGGACCCAGAGGAAGAGCCTTCTCTGTGGCGGCCCCGACCCTTTGGAACCAACTCCCCCCAGATATCAGAGTTGCCCCCACCCTCCTTGCCTTTCGTAAGCTCCTTAAAACCCACCTCTGTCATCAGGCATGGGGGAATTGTGACTTTCCCTTCTCTCTAGGCTTATAAAATTTATGCATGGTATGTCTGTATGTATGATTGGTTTCTTAAATTGGGGTTTTTAAATTAACTTAAATATTAAATTCGTTTATATTGTCTTATTATTGTTGTTAGCCGCCCCAAGTCTAGGGAGAGGGGCAGCATACAACTCTGATAAGTAAGTAAGTAAGTAAGTAAGTAAGTAAGTAAGTAAGTAAGTAAGTAAGTAAATAAATAAATAAATAAATGTATGCATATTGGGGCAAAGAACCCCAATTATACCTACCAATTGATGGGGACCAGACATTCTGCGACAACCCAAGAAAGGGATCTTGGGGCTTTGGTGGACAGCTCAATGAAGATGTCAACCCAGTGCGCAGCAGCAGTAAAAAAAAAAAGCAAATTCCATGCTTGGTATGATTAGGAAGGGAATTGAAGATAAGTGTTGTATTGCCTCTATACAAATCGATGGTGAGACCACACTTGGAGTACTGTGTACAGTTCTGGACACCACACCTCAAGAAGGATAGAATGGAACTGGAAAAGGTGCAAAACAGGGCAACAAGGGTGATCAAGGAAATGGAGCCCCTCCCTTATGAAACCAGGTTGCAACGCCTTGGTCTCTTCAGCGTTGAAAGACGGCGTTTAAGGGGTGACTTGATCGAAGGGTATAAAATCAGGCATGGGATAGAAAAGGTGGAGAGAGAAAAATTCTTTTCTCTATCACACAATACTAGGACCAGGGCCCCCTCCCTAAAGCTCACAGGTAAGAAAGTGAGGACAAATCAAGGGAAATATTTCTTCACCCAGAGGGTCCTTGGTTGATGGAATTCACTTCCAAAAGAGATCGTGACAGCTGTCAGCATGGATAGCTTCAAGGCAGGATTAGGCAGATTCATGGATGCCAAGTGTATCCGTGGTTATTGAAGGATGTCTAAGTGCCGCCTCTATGTTGGTTGAGTTCAAGGGAAAGGGAGGGTTTTGCCTTCTCTACTCAAGATCCCCATGGACATTATCTACTATATAAACTGCATGTGTATGTACACACACTCACACACACAAACGCATGCACAGCTCTTCTAAAATTATACACATTCAACCTCATTTATTGCGGTAAGAAAAACATACCCAGAGCCTGGAAGGGAAAAAAAAGGGGGAAAAAATCATTTTTTTTCCTGCTGGTTCTGCATACCTGACCGTACCTGTAGGAGCCCATCACTGATTGCAATGTCCCAGAGTCACATTATCCTAGAATAGACTGGACTGGACTGGACTGATGTAGAATAGAGTAGAGTAGAGTAGAGTAGAGTAGAGTAGAGTAGAGTAGAGTAGAGTAGAGTAGAGTAGGGCAGTAGGAAAAGCAAATAGGATGCTTGGCTGCATAGCTAGAGGTATAACAAGCAGGAAGAGGAAGATTGTGATCCCCTTATATAGAGCGCTGGTGAGACCACATTTGGAATTCTGTGTCCAGTTCTGGAGACCTCACCTACAAAAAGATATTGACAAAATTGAACGGGTCCAAAGACGGGCTACAAGAATGGTGGAAGGTCTTAAGCACAAAACGTATCAGGAAAGACTTAATGAACTCAATCTGTATAGTCTGGAGGACAGAAAGAAAAGGGGGGGACATGATCGAAACATTTAAATATGTTAAAGGGTTAAATAAGGTTCGGGATGGAAGTGTTTTTAATAGGAAAGTGAACATGAGAACAAGGGTCACAATCTGAAGTTAGTTGGGGGGAAGATCAAAAGCAACGTGAGAAAATATTTTACTGAAAGAGTAGTAGATGCCTGGAACAAAATTCCAGCAGACGTGGTTGGTGAATCCACAGTAACTGAATTTAAACATGCCTGGGATAAACATAGTGTATATCCATTGTAAGATAAAATGCGGGAAATAGTATAAGGGCAGACTAGATGGACCATGAGGTCTTTTTCTGCCGTCAGTCTTCTATGTTTCTATGTTTCTAATGGAATGGAATGGAATGGAATAGAATAGAATAGAATAGAATGGAATAGAATAGAATAGAACAGAATTCTTTATTGGCCAAGTGTGCCTATGCACAAAGATGAATACAGTAGAGTAGAGTAGAGTAGACTAGAACAGAACAGAAAAGAAAAGAGTAGAATAACAGAGTTGAAAGGGACCTTGGACGTCATTGCACTGATTAATTGTTCTCACCATCAGGTAACGTCTTCTTAGTTCTAGGTTGTTTGGGGAAGGTAGCTTCTGAGAATAACCATCAGAAGATTAAGAAAAAAAACGTTATTCGGTTGTTGAACGGGTTTATTCTCTTTGGCTGTTTTAATCATTTTCGGGAATTTTATTTCTGGCTCACTTGGCTTGGTTTCTTTCCCTTCATCACATGTCCCATTTCAAAGTGTATTTTAAGTGACGGGAAGTTGGCTTCGACAATTTTATAAATAAAAGATTCCCTCCCGAACAAAAAAAGTCTTCTGTCTTTGTAAACTGTGAGTGCTGAAGGGGTTTTTTCGGGGGGTGGGTGGGGGGTGGGATACAAATCTGGCAGGAAGCGGATTGCCAATAGTCAGATTGGATGGCTGTGTGGGCCCAGGGAATTGATTGATTTATTTTTATAAAGAAGAAGTTGTTTTATAAATGTCCGTAAGTTCTGCCTTTGGGCGGGGGAAAAAAAATGACTCCATGGCATAGTTCCCTCTAAGCTGAGCAGTGAGCAATCGCTCACTTAAAAATCATCATCAACTCAGAGTTTTCCAAACCTGCCCAGAAGCCGAGAGGGAAAGAGTGAGAGGGAAGGAGAGAGAGAGGAAGAGAGGAAGAGAGAGAAACAGATAGAAAAAAGAGAGGAAGGAAAAGAGAAAGAAAAAGAATGGGAGTAAGGAAGAGAGAAAGAAAATCAAAATCTAGTTTGAAACTAGCTCAACTATTTCAGTGGCATTTTGATATTGATAGAGTTGCCCTATTATGAGCTCACTCTTATAGACACACAGTACAGTGTTTTATTTTGAAATTCTCTGAGGCAAAACAGGGTGGGTTTTTTGTTTGTTTGTTTGTTTGTTTGTTTGTTCGTTCGTTCATTCATTCATTCATTCATTCATTCATTCATTCATTCATTCATTTATTTATTTATTATTTCTGTGCCGCCCAGTCCCGAAGGGACTGCCGCTCAGACACTATACTTTTCCGCCCACCCCCCAAAAAATTAGAGGGAACACTGCTCCATGGTAACAAAACGAAGATGAAAAAGAAGCAGGGGGTCAGTTAAAAACTAATGGAAGCTGGGGAAAGAATCAAGGGAGAGAGAGATTAGCATCGAAACATAGAAATATAGAAGATTGACAGCAGAAAAAGACCTCATGGTCCATCTAGTCTGCCCTTATACTATTTCCTGTATTTTATCTTCGGATGGATCTGTGTTTATCCCAGGCATGTTTAAATTCAGTGACTGTGGATTGACCAACCACATCTGCTGGAAGTTTGTTCCAAGCATCTACTACTCTTTCAGTCAAATAATATTTTCTCATTACCAGGGGTGTTCTAAGCAGTGGAAGTGATGTGCTGGTGTCTGGAGGCTTTTAGGGTCTGGATGGGTGTCAACAGGCTCAAGTTCAATCCCGAGAAGACGGAGTGGCTGTGGGTCCTGCCTCCCAAGCTTTTTTATCCTCGAAAAAAAGCTACAGTTAGAGTATAAGATGCACCTTAATTTTTAGCCTTTAGGTGTGTCTTATACTCCAAAAATACAGTAATATTCTTCCTTTTTAATATCCCCTAAAATATTTCATTCTTACAGGATTGGGTGGGTGCTAACCAGGGGTGGGCAGCAGGCAGGACGGGGTGGAACGCAGTTCCACTGGCGGAAATGATTGGCGGCTTCCTGGATTATTCCTTTTTCCCCCCTGCTGTTGCTGCTGTATATACATCCCTTGTTTTTTTCCTCTTTCCTCCTTCCTGGCCTCGGACAAGCTTCCACCGGTGGAAATGAAGATTTGTGTGCAGCTTCAGCTGATTGGTGGCTGTCACTTCCTGTATTACTGGTCTTGGCTCAGCTCTCTTATTTTCCCCTGCTGCTGCATCTACGCTCCTTGCTTTTTTCCTCTTTCCTCCTTCCTGGCCTTGGATGAGCTTCCCTCTCTCCTGCCTGGCTCCCCTCCAGCCTTATGCGGGCACCTCCCGCCTGAGATGTAAGCAGAAGGCATGGATGGAAGCGGCACTGGCAGCATTTATGCTTCTGGCAGCACCCGTTCGCCTAGCTACCCAGCCTGAGGCAGGGGAAGTGACCCAGGAAGGAGATGCAGGAAACGCGAAGCAAATTTTATTATTTATTTATTTATTTATTCATTTGTCCAATACACAAATAGATAGGAAGAAAAATAGACATGTAGTAATATATATAAGGGTAAAGTGAACTTAGAGGAGAGGATATATGAAAAGAAGAGAATATATATGATAGGTGAAAGAAAGGAAAGACAATTGGATAGGGGATGAAAGGCACACCAGTGCACTTATGTACGCCCCTTACTGGCCTCTTAGGAACCTGGAGAGGTCAATCGTGGAGAGTCTAAGGGAGAAATGTTGGGGGTTAGGGGTTGGCAGAATTGAGTCAGGTAATGAGTTCCACGCTTCGATAACTCGATTGTTGAAATCATATTTTTTACAGTCAAGTTTGGAGCGGTTCGTATTAAGTTTGAATCTGTTGCGTGCTCTTGTGTTGTTGCGGTTGAAGCTGAAGTAGTCATTGACCGGTAGGACGTTGCAGCATATGATCTTGTGGGCAATACTCAGATCCTGTTTTAGGCGTCGTAGTTCAAGGCTTTCTAGGCCCAGGATTGTTAGTCTATTTTCGTAGGATATTCTGTTTCGAGTGGATGAGTGAAGGGCTCTTCTGGTGAGATAATTGTCACCCTAGCGAGTGGCACTGGTAAGGTTGTAAGCCGAGGACTTAACAGTTCACTTGTACAATGATTACCGTTGAAGCCACTCCCACCTGGTCACATGGCTGGCAAGCCACTCCTACCCAGTCACATGACAATTAAACCACACCCACAAAATAAGCCACACCCACAGAGTAGCAGTAAAAAATTTGGCTGCCCATTACTGGTGC
This sequence comes from Erythrolamprus reginae, assembly GCF_031021105.1. Taxonomy (NCBI): domain Eukaryota; kingdom Metazoa; phylum Chordata; class Lepidosauria; order Squamata; family Dipsadidae; genus Erythrolamprus; species Erythrolamprus reginae. The sequence goes on from NC_091952.1 coordinate 254,900,745, forward strand.
TAACTTGCAAATATACGTTTAGTGCACATTCCAAGTGACAATAAAGTCGTTCTAACTTTCTTAGCATCTTCCTGGGCAGCCTCTTCTTCTTCTGGCTTCAGGTTTGCTTCTGATGTCCTATCCAATTAAATTATAGCTTGCCTGTGTTTGGAAGTTTAAAAAAAAGCCTCCCACCTAACGTGCTCCGAGCCCAGTAAAATTTTTTAAAAATCACCAGCCAGCATCCTCCCTATGGAGTCAGACAAAAAGTCAACATTTGCATTTAAATGGATCTTCCGCCAGGAAGGAAGGATGTCCTCTGCAGAGTCGTGGGCATCGGAGATAAAGGTTCCTTTTGGATGCAGTAAATATATTTTATCTTTAAAAAATATATATATATTGATTTATTTCCTTTTAAGAAAAGGCCTTTCGATTCTATTGGATGGAGGGGTGGGGGTTGCAGCACGCAGAGCTGGAGCAATACCATCTCGCTAGTCTGTGTAGTCCGTACACCCAGTTGGGATGTACTCCGGATTTAAACATGAGATAATTATGAGATTCTCTTCTCCGTTCCTCGGCACACACCGAAGGCCACGCGACTGGGAGCCATTTGTCAGGTTAGCGCTCCGTAACGGGCAGCCAAAATTTTTACTGCCACGCTGTGGGCGTGGCTAATTTTATGGGTGTGGCTTAATGGTCATGTGACCGGGTAGGAGTGGCTTGCCAATCATGTGACCGGGTGGGAGTGGCTTGAACGATCATCATCATTCAAGTGAATCATTAAGTCCTCGACTTATAACCTTGTGAGTTGTGTCGCTCGCTGAGGTGACAATTTGCTTCACGTTTCCCGCGCTCTCCTTCCTGGGTCACCCCCCTTCCACCTTAGGCGGGATAGCTAGGCGGAAGGGTGCTGCCAGAAGCATAAATGCTGCCAGCGCCGCTTCCACACATGCCTTCTGCTTGCACCCCAGGTTGGTATTACGGGACCACCTCCTGCCACATGAATCCCAGCCTCTGGTTAGGTCCCACAGAGTCAGCCTTCTCCAGGTCCCGTCAACTAGACAATGTCATTTGGCAGGACCTAGGGGAAGAGCCCTCTCTGTGGGGGGCCCGGCCCTTTGCAATCAATTCCCTTCCAGAGATTCATTACCCAAGTAGGTGTACATCATCAGTGCTAGAAGGGAATGGGGTTTGCATAGAGGAGAAGAGGGGAGGGAGGGAGGGAGGGAGGAAGAGGAGGAGGAGGAGGGGGAGTGTGGGATCTTTGATGCTCTCTGAACTTGGTTTTTTTTCTTGTAGACATTCCATTACCTAACTAGGTAACATCATCAGGGCTAGAAGGGAGTGGGGAGTTCTTGGTGCTCTCGGAGCTTGATTGTTTTTTATTTATTTATTTATTTATTTATTTATTTTATTTATTTATTAGATTTGTATGCCGCCCCTCTCCGAAGACTCGGGGCGGCTAACAACAATATAAAAAGACAATGTAAACAAATCTAATATTAAAAACAATCTAAAAAACCCCAATTTAAAGAACCACTCATACATACAAGCATACCATGTATAAATTCTATAAGCCTAGGGGGAAGGGAAATTTCAATTCCCCCATGCCTGACGACAGAGGTGGGTTTTAAGGAGCTTGCGAAAGGCAAGGAGGGTGGGGGGCAACTCTGATATCTGGGGGGAGCTGGTTCCAGAGGGTCGGGGCCACCACAGAGAAGGCTCTTCTCCTGGGTCCCGCCAAACGTTTTCTTGCCGACGTTTCATTACCCCACTAGATATCACCATCAGTGCTAGAAGAGAATGAAATTTGCAAAAAGGAGGAGGGGGAGCGGATGGGAAAGCAGCCATGTCACTTTTTTTTTCAAAGCATTATAATTTTCATTAAACGAAGGCTTGTAAGCCGGAAACTACCTGTATCCATGAACTTTCTGCAAATTGAATTTTGATGGTGGAATTTTAAGTGGTTTGAATCTTGTTCTGCAGGGAAAACCTCCCCATTTTAGAAATGTTGTAGAAAGAAAGGTCCCACAGAGTTGGCCTTCTCCGGGTCCCGTCAACTAAACAATGTCGGTTGGCGGGCCCCAGGGGAAGAGCCTTCTCTGTGGCGGCACCGGCCCTCTGGAACCAACTCCCCCCAGAGATTAGAACTGCCCCTACTCTCCTTGCCTTTCGTAAGCTCCTTAAGACCCACCTGTGTCGTCAGGCATGGGGGAACTGAGACATCTTCCCCTGGGCATGTTTAATTTATACATGGTATGCTTGTGTGTATGTTTGTTAGTATATGGGGTCTTTTTTAAATCTTTAATATTTTAAATTGTCAAATTATTTATGATTTGTTTCCACGTGTTGTGAGCCGCCCCGAGTCTTCGGAGAGGGGCGGCATACAAATCTAAGTAATAAAATAAATAAATAAATAAATAAATTTGGTATGTAAATTGCTTTTCTGCTGCAAAGACTGACAGACGCTAACCCCCTTCCAGGATTGGACACCTTTATAAGCGTTGTGATGTCAGGACTGTCTGGGTTGGAGCTTGGAGAGAGAGAGAGAGAGAGAAAGAAAGACCATATCTCGAAATGATATTTGTAATTCTCCCAAAGCCTCAGCAAAGACCTGGATTAAGCTGCCACCTGATAAGAGAACTGTAAGCTGACATAGACACAGTCCTTTAATCACAGCTGCACATACATTTGCATGTGCACAATAGGCCTGTTTGGTGGGGGGGGGGGGCTGAAATATTCTGCAGGAGCACATAGCAACATAGCAACGTACAACATCATCCCACCAGCCTTGAGACCGCTAAGTACCACAGGAGGGAAGAGAGGGAGAAGGGAGGAAGAAAAATAGTAGATGAAAGATGAAAGAATGGGAGGAAGGAAGGAAGGAAGGAAGGAAGGAGGGAGGGAGGGAGGGAAGGAAGGAAGGAAGGAAGGAAGAAGGAAAGTTATAGATGGAAGAACTGGAAAAAAGAAATGAAAGAAGGAAGGAAGGAAGGAGAGAAGAAGAGGGGAGGAGAAAGAGAGAAAAGGAGAGCGAACGAAGGGAGAAATTTAGGGAAAGGAGGAAATGGAGGGAAGAGAAGGAAAGAAGGAAGGAAAGAAAGAGGGAGAGAGGGAGGGAGGAAGGGAGGGAGGAAGGAAGGAAGGTAGCAGATAAAAGAATTGGAAGGAGGGAAGGAGGAAGTAGATGTAAGAATTGGAAAAAGGAAGGAAAGAAGGAAGAAAAGGGAAGGAGAAAGAGAGAAAAGGAGGAGGGGAAGGAGGGAATGAAGGGAGAAATGGAGGGAACGGAGGAAATAGAGGGAAGAGACGGAAAGAAGGAAGGAAAGAAAGAGGGAGAGAGGGAGGGAGGGAGGAAGGGAGGGAGGGAGAGAGGGAGGGAGGGAGGAAGGAAGGAAGGTAGCAGATAAAAGAATTGGAAGGAGGGAAGGAGGAAGTAGATGTAAGAATTGGAAAAAGGAAGGAAAGAAGGAAGAAAAGGGAAGGAGAAAGAGAGAAAAGGAGGAGGGGAAGGAGGGAATGAAGGGAGAAATGGAGGGAACGGAGGAAATAGAGGGAAGAGAAGGGAAGAAGGAAGGAAGGAAAGGAAGAGGGAGGTAGGAAGGGAGGGAAGGAGGAAGGAAGATAACAGATGGGAGAATGAGACAAAGGGGGAGGGAGGGAGAAGAAAGGAAGGAAGGCTAAGTTCATCAATAAATAGAAATTAAATATATTAGGGGCCTGGAGGCTTAAAAAGATGGAGAACAGTTGCAGGAGCTGGCATGATAACAGTCTTCCAATATCGGGGGGGGGGGGGGGAGCTACAAAGAAGATGGGGTCAATCTATTCTCCAAAGCACCCGAGGGTAGAACGGATGGAAACAAAGGAGAGGAACAGACTAAAGCTATGAACAAATTTCCTGACGCTGAGAACAATTAATTAGTGGAACCGCTTGCCTCCAGAAGTTGTGAATGCTCCAACACTGGACGTTTACAAGAAAATGTTGGATAACCATTTGTCTGCAGTGGTGTAGGGCCTCCTGCCTAAGCAGGGGGTTGGACTAGAAGACCTCCAAGGTCCCTTCCAACTCCGTTATTCTGCAATTCTCTAAGCTCCATTCTCGATCAGATGTTGATCCCTTCCATAAACTGGCCAGATGACCTAAATTCCCCCTCTGTGTCATGGGGCTAATAATATTAAAAGGACTTTACAGGGTTTTTTTGCAAGGTTTAATAGGCACCTCTGGCAATGCAAGCTCCAAAACACACACATTCAATTGATTTGTAACCCAATTCCCACTATAGGGTCGGAGACGCAGGAGGGATATTTAACTAATTCCCCCAGCAAACTCAGCTCCCCTTGATTTGAGATTAAATAACCAGGGAGGAGTTTGCTTAAGGCTTCCTCTTTCGAATCTCTTGGGAAGGAAAGGAAAATTAAGACAACTGCAGGTTTATCAGAGAGCAGAAGTCTTCTAGGACTCAGGAAAGAAAGAAAAAAACAGTGTCAAGAATTTATGGTTGTGTAAATAACAAGATTTGAAGGCAGGAGCAATTTTATTTTCTTGGGGATTTGGTCTCTTGTTTGGGTTCAGCGGATGATATATGTTCTGATAGCATGAGCAAATGGTAGAATTGTAGGGCTAGAAGGAAACTTGGAGGTCCTTTAGCCCATCCCCCATCCCAAAATGAGTCCTCAAAGCATCCTGTCCAATCTCCTTCTTAAAACCTATATTGATGGAGACCATCCACTATTTCTGGAGGCAAAGCTGTTCCAATGATTTAATTATTCTCATTGTTGGGAAATTTCCCCTTAATTCTAGGTTGAGTCTCTCCTTAGAACAGAGTTTCCCAAACTTTTGACATATGTGTCAACCCCCAACATTTCTCCCTTAGACTCTCCACGATTGACCACTCCAGGTTCCTAAGAGGTCAGTAAGGGGCGTACATAAGTGCACTAGTGTGCCTTTCGTCCCCTGTACAATTCTCTTTCCTTTATCTCATATATCATATATATTTTCTTCCTTTCATATATCTTCTCCTCTATTTTTACATATTATCTTTATATATATTACATCATGTCTATTCTCTTCCATATGTATTGTGTATTGGACAAATGAACAAATGAATAAATGAATGAATGAATGAATGAATGAATAAATAAATAAATAAATAAATAAATAAAATGTGTACCCCTTCTATAATTTTCGTAACGCTTAGTACCCCTTATTAAAAAAAATGGATGTATTTTAATAACAATCAAAATATATTTATTTTTTCTCTTTTTTTGGTACATACACAAAATAATAATAAATGAAAAATAAAATTATTCATAATAAGTTATAAATAAAAGTTATATCGTAAATAACATTTATTTGGATCGATGAGAAGGATGAAATTGTTTGTGCTGAGATGACAGATCATTATAATTTGGTTCCCTGGTTGTTAATTTTAATCTGAGATGCAGTACCACATCTTGGAAAAGGTGCAAAAAAGGGCAACAAGGATGATCAAGGAAATGGAGACCCTCCCTTATGAAATCAGGGTGCAACGCCTTGGTCTTTTCAGCCTTGAAAGATGGTGTATCTTTCGAAGTGTATAAAATCAAGCATGGGATAGAAAAGGTGGACAGAGAAAAAAATATTTTCTCCATCACACAATACTAGGACGAGGGGGCTCTCCCTAAAGCTCATAGGTGAGAAAGTGAGGACAAATCAAGGGAAATATTTCTTCCCCCAGAGGGTCCTTGGTTGGAACCAGCTCTCCCCAGAGATTAGAACTGCCCCCACCCTCCTTGCCTTTTGTAAACTCCTCAAAAACCACCTTTGTCGTCAGGCATGGGGGAACAGAGATATCTCCCCCGGGCCTATACAATTTATGTATGCTATGTTTGTACGTATGTATGCTTAATAATGGTGTTTTTAAAATATTTTAAATTTTAAATTATTAGATTTGTTATGAACTGTTTTATTGTGTTGTGAGCCGCCCCAAGGGGCGGCATACAAATCTAATAAATAAATAGATAGATAGATAGATAGATAGATAGATAGATAGATAGATGGATGGATGGATGGATGGATGGATGGACGGACGGACGGACAAATAAACAACCCACCAGGAGCCTCTCAAATATTGGAACAGTGCTTTCAAGTCACTCCTAATCCTTCTTTTCATTAGAGTAGACATATCGAATTCTTTCAGCTTCCAGCTAGTCATGGGCTCCTATGGGTATGGTCAGGTACGCAGAACCGGTAGAAAAAATTTGATGTTTTTTTCTTTTTTTCCCTTCTGGGCCTCTGGGCATTTTTTTCCTATCGCAGTAAATGAGGTTGAATGTGTAAAATTTTAGAAGAGTTGTGCATATGTGTACATACACATACAGTTTATATAGTAGATAATGTATATTTTTGTGTGCCTGTGTGTAATATGTATGCACACATATGGCATATATACATAGAATTAAATAGTATATTTTGGATGTTTACTAATAGTAAATAGATAGGAAAACTATCTCTTTGAGGTGAGGAGAGGCCAGGCACCCTAACCCTAACCCTTGACGTGAGTGACATCAGGTTGGCCACCTTTAAGCCAGTCACATGACCTTTAAGCCACCACCCCGTCACATAGCCATCAAGCCACTCCCACCTGGTCACATGGCCAGCAAACCACACCCCCAAAATAAGCTACACCCACAGTGTGGTAGTAAGCCCTTCACTGCTTCCAGCCCTCTAATAATTATTGTCATTGTTCTTTTCTGAACTCTTTTCTAGAGTTTCAATCTCTTGTTTGTATTGTGGTGACCAGAATTGGATGTTGTTGAAAACCCACCTAGGTCGCCAGGCATGGGGAAATTGATATACCCCCTAGCTTTTACGATTTATGTATGGTTTGATTGGGTTGTGTGACTATTTTAATGACTGTTGTGGTTGGCTCTGGCCCAGCTCCTGCCCCAAGGAATGTGGAGGTGGATGCAGGGGAAACATCAACATGTCATAGGCCTGTTTTATTGCCAACAGAGTCAGGTAGTGCAGTTTCCTCGGACGAAGAAGAAGGTGGGGGTGACTTGGAAGAGGGGGGCTTGGCACACAGCCCAGGAAGCCAATCTCCATTATCTTCGGTCGATTCGGATGAGGAAGTATTTAGACCCACGCATGCGCAGAATTATGCATAGAAGAGACCAATTGAGGACATATTACAGGAGATAAGAGAGGCCACCTGTGTTTGGGTGGGGCTCCAGCAATTAGAGCTGCTGATATAAATAGCAGCGTGCTGGCTTGGCCGTTGTGGAAGATTATCTGATTGTTGTTTCTTTGGGACCGTGCCTTTCTGTTTCCAGACTTTGTTTGTTGATTTTTCATGCCTTTGACACCAAAGCAGAGCAAAGTATGTGTGTGTCTCACTTCGTGGAAGAAGGAGGGCTGTGACGTTCCTTCACAGCTGCTAGCTAAGTACTTAAGGACTGATTAAAAGGATTGTACAGCCTACAAAGTTGTTTTGGGACGAGTGCTCTATGCAATACAAAAAGGGTGCTTTGTTTCTTTTGAATTTTGTGATAAAGAATTTTGTTTTTGAATTTTCAAGTGTGCGTGTGTCTGAATTTTCGGGAGACTCATACCATAGAGTCCGGCAGAACAAATGACAAGGGTTTTTATTTGCTTTTTAAGTATTGGATTTATTTATTGTTAGAGTTGAAAGGGACCATGAAGGCCATCGAGTTCAACCCCCTGCCCAAGCAGGAACCCTATAGTACACCAGTCAAGTGGCAGTTCAATCTTCTCTTAAAAATGTCCAGAGTGTTGGAGTTCACAACGTCCGCTGGTAGGTTGTTCCATTGGTTGATCGCTCTGACCGTCAGGAAGTTCCTCCTTATCTCCATGTTGAATCTCTCCTTGGTCAGCTTCCAGCCGTTGTTCCTCGTCCGGCCCTCTGGTGCCCTGCAGAACAAAGTGATCCACTCCTCTCTGTGACATCTCCTCGTATACTTGTAGACTGCTATCCTGTCTGCTCTGGCCCTCCTTTTCTCTAGGCTATCCATGCCCAGTTCCCTCAGTCTCTCTTCGTAAGTCTTGGTTTCCAATCCCTTAATCATCTTGGTTGCTCTTTTTTGCACCTTCTCCAGAGTTTCAATGTCTTTTTTGAAGTGTGGTGACCAGAACTGTATACAGTACTCCAGGCGTGGTCAGACCAGGGCGTAGTAGAGTGGTATTAAGACTTCCTTGGTCTTGGAGTGTATTCCCCTGTTGATGCAGCTTAGGATTGTGTTGGCTTTTTTAGCTGCTGCTGCACATTGTTGGCTCATGTTTAGTTGATTGTCCACCAAGACTCCAAGGTCTCTTTCGCAGTCGCTACTGCTAAGAGGGGTTTCTCCCAGGTTGTATGTGTGTCCAGGGTATTTTTGTACACTTTATTATTGTTGTGAGCAGCTCTGAGTCTCCGGAGAGGGGCGGCATACAAATCTAATAAATAATAATAATAATGTGATATTCCAAGTATGGTCATACTAAGGCTTTGTAAAACGGTATTATAACTTCAGATATGCTACTGGAGTATGCACAATGCTTCCACACATGCACAAAACATCCTTGATGATGTCTGGGCAGATAGATGGAGCCTCCCACCCCGGCTGCTGTCGGTTCGCATGAACAGTGGCAAACCGGCAGAAACCCATCACTGAACTATACCAGGAAACATAAGTTAGAAAGCTCCAATGGCTGAATCTTCTCTTGGATATTCCCCTTTGAAAACAGGCAAGTAATTATGGATCATCTAACTTTAAAGCCACCTCCAGCCCCCAAGACGGAGCCAGGTTCATACAGCACGCAGAGTAGGTTCTCCGCTCCGCCTTTTTCATCTCTTGCTTGCCGTATTTGTAATGATTAAACCTGAATGGTAATTACAACCCTCTGTGATCCCAACTTGCAATTTGCATTTTTTAGCTGGGGAGAATAGCAATCTGCATGTTGGCACTGCCAGCTTTCTACTTAATACTTATTTGTACCTTTTCGAAAGGAAAAGACAATGTTGTTGGTGCAATGATAGGGTCTTCGGAGAAGGAGAAAGCCGCCCTAAATTGGCTAAAATTAATTTTTTCATAGGAAGGGTAAATTTTATATTTAATTTAATTTAATTTATTGAATTTTTAAGCCTCTCAACTCCTTACGGACTCTGGACAGTGTACAAACATAATAAAATAGTAAGTACAGAATAAAAAAACAGTAAGTATATGTCAACTGTTGTGGTTAGCTCTGGCCCAGCTCCTGCCCCAAGGAATGTGGAGGTGGATGTGGGGGAGACATCCACATGCCGCAGGCCTGCTTTGCTCCAAGTAGAATCTGCCGATGAAGCCTCCTCTGACCAAGGAAGCGTGAGTGACAGGGAAGAGGGGAGTTTGGCAGACAGGCCAGGAAGAGATCAGTCATCTGTATCATCCCTGGATTCTGAACAAGAATTAATGACACATCCACGCATGCGTAGAGTGATGCATAGGAGACAACAACTGAAGGATTATTACAAGAGAAAATGAGGCCACCTGTGGTTGGGTGGGGCTGCTGTAATTAGTGCTACAGATAACAGTGCAGCCTGGTGTTTTAGCCACATGGCAGTTTATCTGATTCATTGTTTCGTCAAGATCGTGGTTTTTGCTGTTCAGGATTGTGTGTGTGGACTCTCTGGACTTTAGAATTGGACTCATTTCCCAGTTATTGGGTGAGCAATTGGATTGCATTTAACCTGTGCTTTGTGTGTACAAGAAAATCCCTTTGACATTTAAAAAGAGAGCTGTTTCTGTTTTTCTGTTAATAAAAACTTTTGGGTTTTCCTTTTATCGTGTGGTGTTTGTCTTCCTGGACTAATTACCCTGTAATTACGGGCGGTTGGGACACACCGGCAGAACATCAACAATGATAAAATAATCAATTTAAGAATCCTCCAGCTATCTCATTCATTCAACAGACATTCATATATCTCGGGGCAACTACTGTAGTTGTTTAATGGCCTCCAAGGAATATGTAGGTACACATATGGTATGTATACACAGAATTAAATAGTATATTCTGGATGTTCAGTAATAGTAAATAGATAGGGAAATTGTATCTCTTTGAGCCGAGGAGAGGCCAGGCACCCTAACCCAAACTCTTGGTGTGAGTGACGTCAAATACGCCACCTTTAAGCCAGTCACATGACCTTTAGGCCATCCCAGTCACATGATCGCCAAGACACTCCAACCTGGTCACATGGCCAGCAAGTCTTTGGGTGTCCAGAGCATTGGACCAGAGCATTATAAGATGCAAATCAACTTCACCATGTTTCCCTCTATCTGCTGTTGTTTTGCTGCTGATGGTGGTGGTTGTTGGTTGGCTGGCTGGAGCAGTTTGAGTGTGAGTTAAATATTGAGTAGAGTAGTGATAGTGATACGAAGAAACCTGGATTGATTTAGTATCTACTAGTAACCTGGATTGGTTGAGTATCTACTTGTAACCAGGATTGGTTGAGTATCTACTAGTAACCTGGATTGAGTATCTACTTGTAACCAGGATTGGTTGAGTATCTACTTGTAAGTAAGCTGAATATAGCTAAAGTAAAGTTCCTGTCTATAGAAGACTGAGGCAGAAGGTATTTTGCACTGAAGAGTAAAACTATTGTTTTCTACAAACATGTCTTCATCATTTATCTGTTTCATTAAGTGCCACACAATATTCTGGTATCTTATCTTAACTAGTCCTCCTGCGTTACTCTGCATATATCTGGACACTGTCATGTTGCAAATCCTGCACATGGTAATGCCATAGTTTATGTGACATCAGTGTGTCTTCTGCCAGATATTTATGGCTAGGCCGCCCACAATCTCTGGCAATCTCACGCTACTCACCAGAGCCTACAAAACTTTTGCCAGACTCATCCTTGAATACAGTTTATCTATCTGGAACCCATACCACATCTTGGACATCAACACCCTTGAAAATGTCCAAAGATACTTCACCAGAAGAGCCCTTTACTCCTCCACTCGAAACAGAGTACGCTACGAAAGCAGACTATCAATTCTTGGTCTTGAAAGCTTAGAACTACGTCGCCTAAAACACGATCTAAGTATTGCCCACAATATCATATGCTGCAACATTCTACCTGTCAATGACTATTTCAGCTTCAATTGTAACAACACAAGAGCACGCAACAGATTCAAACTTAATATTAACCGCTCCAAACTTGACTGTAAAAAATATGACTTCAGCAACCGAGTTGTCGAAGCGTGGAACTCATTACCTGACTCAGTAGTGTCAACCCCTAACCCCCAACATTTTCTCCTTAGACTATCCACGATTGACCTCTCCAGGTTCCTTAGAGGTCAGTAAGGGGCGTGCATAAGTGCACCAGTGTGCCTTCCGTCCCCTGTCCAATTGTCTCTCCTTATCTCATTTATCTTTTCTTCCTTTCAAATATGTTCACCTATACTTTTATATCTTTTTTTCTATTCTTTTCTTTACTTATATTGTTACATATCTTTCTCTTCAATGTGTATTATGTATTGGACTAAATAAATAAATAAATAAATGAACAAACAAACAAACAAACAAATACAAATGCCAACATGTCGGAGAAGATTCATCATTTTAAGTTTAAAAACATCTCTCCGTTGCTGCCTCCCTCTGTGATTCACAATATTGGACTTGTGTTCTCCCCGGTGAGCAGTCGCTGGAGGTAATTAGTTCTTCCTTATGTCTCCCTTGCTTTGATTAGAACATTCATTCATGGCCCCGTTACAGAGATCAAAACAGAATGACTTGTTTTCAGAAAAGATTCCCAGCTCTGAAATTAACAGGTTTTCAACTTGGAGACGGACCAAGATCTGGCATTCATGTACCGAGGGAGGTCAGAGCGTAAGTGGTTCTTAGGAGGTGCTCTTTGAAAAGAAATCTCCCCAGTTGTAATTGCAACAACCCTTGTTTCAATTCGGAGGTGTATTCAATGCACACCGAAGGCAGATGCAGGGGCCGAAATGGCGATAGCGTGAACTTTTCATAATGAGAACGGGAGATACTAATATCTCGCATTAGTGGGTATTTAAGATACAGTGGTACCTCGTCTTACGAATGCCTCTTCTAATGAACTTTTCGAGATACGAACCCGGTGTTTAAGATTTTTTTGCCTCTTCTTCCGAACTATTTTCACCTTACGAACCCAAGTTGCTGCTGCTGGGATGAAGGGGTTTCTTTTTCCCCCCTTTTTTGAAGAAAGAAAAGGGAGGGGTGGCTTGGAGGGGGAAAGAGTTTGCATTAACAAAAGTAGGAGAACAGCGTGCTTGCAGAGGCACTGAAAGGCGTCTTTTGAAGAAAGAAAAGGGAGGGGTGCCCCCCTTGCCTTTCCTCCTTCCCACTCACCCTTTAGCCTAGCCTTGCTTCTTCCACCTGCCCCCTTTAGCTGCTCCTCCCTGTCCTCTGTTCGCCTCCCTTCTAAAGTTTGGGATTTTCCTGAAGGATTTGCACTCATTATTTGCTTTTACATTGATTCCTATGGGAAACATTGTTTCCTCTTACGAACTTTTCACCTTACGAACCTTTTCCTGGAACCAATTAAGTTTGTAAGACAAGGTATCACAGTAGTTCCCAAGCCCAGGTTACATAGAAACATAGAAGATTGATGGGAGAAAAAGACCTCCTGGTCCATCTAGTCTGCCCTCATACTATTTCCTGTATTTTATTTTAGGATGATATATGTTTATCCCAGGCATGTTTCAATTCAGTTACCGTGGATTTATCTACCACGTCTGCTGGAAGTTTGTTCCAAGCATCTACTACTCTTTCAGTAAAATAATATTTTCTGATGTTGATTCTGATCTTTCCCACAACTAACCTCAGATTGTGCCTATTGAGATTCGATCTGCCAAACTGCCAGCGATCAGCAGAAGTAGCTTGCAGTGTCCTCCAGCGGTTCTTCCGCTACCGAATTCCACAGGTTAATTGCGTGCAATAAATTCCCCATAAAGCATAGGAGTGTTAAATAACCCGCCATTAAGCAAAGCACTCCTTTCTAATTGGCAGCTGCTTTCTTTCTCCAAGCTGCGATGGGAATGAAAGAGCTTTTTAATGCATTTTTGGCAATTAAGCACTTTGCTTAACCATCAGTCCGAAAATGGCCCTCTGACAGATGTCACTCCCATCACTTCTGACAACGTCCATTGGAGGTCTGGACAGTCTTTTGCCTCCCACCTTGTGGGAGCTCAGGATGGGAGAGGAGGGGGAAATAAAACACACACACACCCTTTTCATAGTACGAAGTGATGAGTTTATTTAAACGTATCTAATTACTGGTGTGCTATTGATTGGTCTGGAAGAGCCATTAGGCAGCTACAATAACATCAGTAAATGTGCATGACCTTGAAGCACATTCTATCTCCTGTCGGGAAATGGAAGAAGCAGAGCATCTAACTTTTGAGTGACTTTTAAGGAGACTGTCAAGGTTTCAGCTAACATTTGAACTAAACCAGAAACAGAATCAGAGTGCAGTGGTACCTCTACCTAAGAATGCCTCTACTTACGAACTTTTCTAGATAAGAACTGGGTGTTCCATGATTTTTTTTTGCCTCTATTCAAGAACCATTTTCCACTTAAAAACCCTCTGAAACTGTAACCGAAAAAGGCAGGGAGAAGCCTCCGTGGGGCCTCTCTAGGAATCTCCTGGGAGGTAACAGGTCTGGAAAAGGCAGGGAGAAGCCACCATGGGGCTTCTCTAGGAATCTCCTGGGAGGAAACAGGGCCGGAAAAGGCAAGAAGAAGCTTCCATGGGGCCTCTCTAGGATTCTCCTGGGAGGAAACAGGGCCAGAAAAGGCAAGAAGAAGCCTCCATGGGTCCTCTCTAGGAATCTCCTGGGAGGAAACAGGGCCAGAAAAGATGGGGAGAAGCCTCCGTGGGACCTCTCTAGGAATCTCCTGGGAGGAAACAGGGCCAGAAAAGTGGGGAGAAGCCTCCGTGGGGCCTCTCTAGGAATCTCCAGGGAGGAAACAGGCCCAGAAAAGGCAGGGAGAAGCCTCCGTGGGATCTCTCTAGGAATCTCCTGGGAGGAAACAGGGCCTCCACCCTCCCTGTGGTTTCCCCAGTTGCACACATTGATTCCTACGGGAAAAATTGCTTCTTCTTACGAACCTTTCTACTTAAGAACCATGAAACGAATTAAGTTTGTAAAGTAGAGCCACGACTGTATTCTTCAAAAGTTCCAATTTATTTCCGGAGGCATACTGGCACCTACAAGGAGAAACGTGAATCTGAGGTTTCCTTGGTTGAAAGTTCACATCCTTTGCTGTCTCCCACCCACGACACTTGTCACGATGCCCAACCAGATTGTGCCGGCGTGGCCAAGTTCCTTCTTCAATTCCGCCCTGATAGAATGCAATCGAAAGACTTTGCTCCCTCCTGGAATTCAACTCTCCCAAACACACACAGCCATCAAGTCTTGCATAGATGTGTGGCAAGCTGTTAATTTATCACCAACTTTGAATTTTTTTTCCATTTCTTCCCTTCTGGGCTTTAGGCATGTTTTTCTTAATGCAGTAAATGAGTTTGAATGTGTATAATTTTAGAAGAGCTGTATGTGCATGCTTGTGTGTACATACACACACAGTTTCTATAGTAGATAATGAATATTATCTACTATAGACTTAGACTCTTCACGATTGACCTCTCCAGGTTCCTAAGAGGCCAGTAAGGGGCGTACATAAGTGCACTGGTGTGCCTTTCGTCCCCTGTACAATTGTCTTTCCTTTCTTTCACTTATCATATATATTCTCTTCTTTTCATATATCCTCTCCTCTAAGTTCACTTTTACCCTTATATATATTACTACATGTCTATTTTTCTTCCTATGCATTTGTGTATTGGATGAATGAATGAATGAATGAATGAATAAATAAATAAATAAATAAATAAATAAATAAATAAATATTTTTGTGTGCCTGTATGTAGTATACATGTACACATATGGCATATATACATAGAATTAAATAGTGTATTTTGTTTTTTTTCCCCAATATTTTTATTAATTTTCTTAAAATAACATACAGACTTACAAACATTTAACATAGAATGTGGGGATGTATCATCCCCGCTTTTCTTAAAAGTATAAATGCAGATACAGAAAAAGGAATGCATGATTAAATGCGTAATTCAATACTACTAATACAAAAATATCTAATAAGGAAAAAGTGATATTGTAAAAAAGAAAATTAGTTATAACTAGTATAAAGTCAAACAATCTTGTCAGTTCTATGTATATAGACTAAATCTAATATTAATCTCAATTAAAAAAAAGAAAGATTTAAACCAAAGTATCTATGCCTATTGTTAATCTTCTATTATTAGTTTTTTTTTCTTATCTATCCATTCATAAACATTGTTCCATGTTTCATAAAATTTTGTTTCTTCTTGATCATTCAAGCGTATTAGTGTATTTTGGATGTTCAGGAATAGTAAATAGATGGGGAAATTGTATCTCTTTCAGGTGAGGAGACACCAGGCACCCTAAACCTAACCCTGGACGTGAGTGATGTCACCTTTAAGTCAGTCACATGACCTTTAATCCACCCCCTTAGCACATGATCATCAAGCCACTCCCCCTGGTCACATGGCCAGCAAGCCACACCCACAAAATAAGCCATGCGCACAGTGTAGTAGTAAATTTTTTTGCAGCCCTTCACGTTTTGCAAACATCTTGATGCTTGAATCAGATGAGGGTTGCTGCTCCCACCGCTACCGTTGAGCGGTGTATGCAGTTCCATGCACGCCTGAGTGAGATTTTGCTTCCTGTACATGCGCAGAAGCAAAACCTAGCTTGGATGCATCACCGCGCACAATGGAGCTGTGGAGCTGGGCGCGCGGCTCAATTTTCACTACCGGTACGACGGCGTATCCAAAACTGGATGCAGTACTCCAGGTGTGGTCTAACTAAGGCTTTATAGAGTGATATGAGTACCTCCCTTGATCTTGATTCAAGAAAATTGAGCTACTTGCCTTATCTGATATCATACCATACCGTACTGTTTATGCAATTTACGATTGCATTGGCTTTATGGGCTGTTGCTGCACATGATTGGCTCATATTGATTGGGTTGTCCATAGATTATTTGTTCTCATGGTCAAGAATTTCCTTTTTAATTTCCACATTGGATCTCTTTCTGATGACTTTCCACACACTGTTTTCCTGCACTTAACATGGTGGTTTGGAGCGGCTTATATAGTATCCACTGATGGGCTGCCAAAATTTTTACTGCCACACTGTGGCCGTGGTTTATTTGTGGGTGTGTCTTGATGGTCATGTTACTGGGTGTTCTGCCTGACTGGCTCAGGCAATGCATAATAGTCCAAGGAAAAGAAATCAAACATACACGTGCTCTGCTAATCAGCAAACTTGTATTAAATAAACAAAAAAGGGTTACTCAAAACAGTCCTTAGTGTCCGAAAACAATGATAGTGCAAGGCTTACTTCAGCCTCATACAAAAACACAGGAAAAAGCAAACAAAGACAACATGGAATGAGCAAAGATGTTTCAGGAGTCCTTTTGAATCTTTGGAGCAAACAGAGTTTTCACCTCCCACTTGTCTGAAAAAGCTGGGTTGAAAACTCCAACGGCACAGAACAGAAACTTCAGAGTAGGAACCACAAAAAACCACAGATAAACAGCCACAGTTTGCCTTGGGTCTCTGTTACCTTTTATCCCTTTAGCCCTCATTAAGGGAACCACACCCAGCCCTCAGTATAAGAACCACACCCAACCCAGGTGCTACTCTGATGACTTGTAATACTCCTTCAGTCAATTCCTTCTCTGGGACGAAAGACTGTCTGAGGGACTGCATGCCAAATCCCCTGGGCTGTCTGCTGAATCCTGCGTACCAGTGGCCACGTCTTCCTGGCTGTCAGCCAGGCTTTCACATTCACTTTGTACCGCGTCTCTCCCATCTGTGGGAGCAACGACTGGCCCAGGCCCAAACACAACACTGGGTAGGAGAGGCTTGCCAGCCATGTGACCAGGTGGGAGTGGCTTGACAATCATGTGACTGGGGGGGTGGGTTTAAGGTCATGTGACTAGGTGGGAGTGGCTTACCGACCAAGATAAGTTATCAAATAGGTGCTTGGACGCTTTTTCCGTTGAAAAATAGTCACATTATTTGAATAGCCACAAAAAGGACAAAGGATAGACAACGTTATTGGTTGAGGAGCCCAGGGACATTTAAAGGTACGGTATGAGAACAGATAATGGAATACTGTGTTCAGTTCTGGAGACCTCACCTACAAAAAGATATTGACAAAATTGAACGGGTCCAAAGACGGGCTACAAGAATGGTGGAAGGTCTTAAGCATAAAACGTATCAGGAAAGACTTCATGAACGCAATCTGTATAGTCTGGAGGACAGAAGGAAAAGGGGGGACATGATCGAAACATTTAAATATGTTAAAGGGTTAAATAAGGTCCAGGAGGGAAGTGTTTTTAATAGGAAAGTGAACACAAGAACAAGAGGACACAATCTGAAGTTAGTTGGGGGAAAGATCAAAAGCAACGTGAGAAAATATTATTTGACTGAAAGAGTAGTAGATCCTTGGAACAAACTTCCAGCAGACGTGGTTGGTAAATCCACAGTAACTGAATTGAAACATGCCTGGGATAAACATATATCCATTGCAAGATAAAATACAGGAAATAGTATAAGGGCAGACTAGATGGACCATGAGGTCTTTTTCTGCCGTCAGTCTTCTATGTTTCTATGTTTCTATAAGGCAAGTAGCTCAATTTTCTTGAATTGCTATAAAAGTTCAGTTCTAGATATAATGATTAAAATGGTTAAAGCGTTTATGGGTAAAAACATACTATTTGATTATTTTCTATTTTATTATTTATTATTTATTATTTATTAATTTATTATTTAGATTTGTATGCCGCCCCTCTCCGCAGGATCATACTAAGCTACTAGAGAAGGAAGGACAATTTAAAAAACTATGAAGTATTCAATAAATAGTGCATAAACTAACCCCACTACGTGCCCCCCCCCAATTGGGGCAGCAGCCCATTACTGATTGGGTCAATGTGCTTTGGAGGGCCCTAGATATGTCTCATGCTTTGGTACGTGATGGCTGATGTGATTTAGAGACATAGAAACATAGAAGATTGATGGAAGAAGAAGACCTCATGGTCCATCTAGTCTGCCCTTATACTATTCCCTGTATTTTATCTTAGGATGGATATATGTTTATCCCAGGCATGTTTAAATTTGATGATTGTGGATTTACCAACCACGTCTGCTGGAATCTTGTTCCAGGCATCTACTACTCTTTCAGTAAAATATTTTCTCACGTTGCTCCTGATCTTTCCCCCAACTAACCTCAGATTGTGCCCCCTTGTTCTTGTGTTCACTTTCCTATTTCCCTCCTGAACCTTATTTAACCCCTTAACATATTTAAATGTTTCGATCATGTCCCCCCTTTCCCTTCTGTCCTCCAGAGTATACCGATTGAGTTCATTAAGTCTTTCCTGATACGTTTTATGCTTAAGAATTTCCACCATTTTTATAGCCTGTCTTTGAACCCGTTCAATTTTGTCAATATCTTTTTGTAGGGGAGGTCTCCAGAACTGAACACAGTATTCCAAGTGTGGTCTCACCAGCACTCTATATAAGGGGATCACAATCTCCCTCTTCCTGCTTGTTATCCCTCTAGCTATGCAGCCAAGCATTCTACTTGCTTTCTGAACTGCCTGACTACACTGTTCACCCAGAAATCACTATCCCTAAATCCTTCTCTTCTGAAGTTTTTGCTAACAGTAATACAATACTCAGATCGAGGATTCCTTTTCTCCAAGTGCATTATTTTACATTTGGAAACATTAAACTGCAGTTTCCATTGCTTTGACCATTTATCTAGTAAAGCTAAATCATTTGCCATATTACAGACGCCTCCAGGAATATCAACCCCATTGCACACTTTAGAGTCACTGGCAAGTAGGCAAACCTTCCCTACCAAACCTTCTCCTACTCATGTTTTCTTTTCTCCCTGTGCCAATTCTCAGGTGGATGGAATCCTTGGTCAATGTGGGGCGAGTGCACCAAGGACTGCGGAGGTGGCCTTCAGACTCGGACCCGAACATGTCAACCTCTTCCCGAGGAAGGTGTCGTCTGCGAAGGAGTCTTGGAAGAAGGGAGATTATGCAACCGGAAAGCTTGCAACCGTAAGTAAACATGGTTCTGAAGGAACCTCATTAGTATCGGGTTGCTACTGGTTTGGACTGGCTCGCATAAGCCGTCGGTGGAAATTTCACCCCATTTGCCAAAACGGTAGTGATGGCCAGCTTGCCACATTCCCAAATTAGTTCTCTGGTTGTCGCAGCTAGCAACCAACCTTCTACACATACACCAAGTGTTGAGATTTGTTCCTGACCGGGAGAGACAATCAGAACATGGTTCTATTTTCTCTGGTGACTCAGTCAGTCAATCCAAGTGAAGTACAGTGGTACCTCTACCTAAGAATGCCTCTACTTACAAAGTTTTCTAGATAAGAACTGGGTGTTCAAGATTTTTTTTGCCTTTTCTCAAGAACCATTTTCCACTTACAAACCCAACCCTCCAAAACTGTAACCGAAAAAGGCAGGGAGAAGCCTCCGTGTGGCCTCTCTAGGAAACAGGGCCAGAAAAGGCAAGGAGAAGCCTCCGTGGGGGCCTCTCTAGCAATCTCTTGGGAGGAAACAGGGCCAGAAAAGGCAGGGAGAAGCCTCCATGGGGCCTCTCTAGGAATCTCCTGGGAGGAAACAGGGCCGGAAAAGGCAGGGAGAATCCTCTGTGGGGCTTCTCTAGGAATCGCCTGGGAGGAAACAGGGCTGGAAAAGGTGGGAGAAGCCTCCATGGGGCCTCTCCAGGAATCTCCTGAGGGGAGGTTGGCAGCAATTGTTTTTTTTTTCCCAGTTCTGATTATCCTCTGAAGTCTGTGTCAGTCTAGTTGGGTTGCAGACAGTTGCTTAAATAAACTCCTGTAATTTGGAATGCAAACTTCTCAATGTGGGCACCTTCTATGAGAGCAACTACATTGCTCAGAAACTGAACAAGGAGAGAAGCAACCTAGAACTAAGGATTCATGTTGGAGCTGAGGTAGGGCCGGCAGATATGGCTCCATGTGCCACCTCTGACACCCATTCCGTCACTGCTATAGGGTCTCCTGCTAGACCTCCAACATCCCTTCCAATTTTGTTATTCTGTTATGCTCTCTTTGTCTTACATTTGTCATTCCAATTGCTGCACAAGACAATAGTAATAGCATGAGAAATAGCCTTTAGACTTATATACTGCTTGACAGTGCTTTTACAGCCCTCTCTAAGTAGTTTACAGAATCAGCCTCTGGCCCCCAACAATCTGGGTCCTCGTTTGACCCACCTCGGAAGGATGGAAGGCTGAGTCAACCTTGAACCGGCGGTGAGATCTGTCTGTCTGTCTGTCTGTCTGTCTGTCTGTCTGTCTGTCTGTCTGTCTGTCTGTTTATTTATTTGTTTATTAGTTTATTTGGTCCAATACACAATAGAGGACATACTCATAGTAAAATATATCAAAGAAAGAAGAGAAGAGAAGATATAGGAATAAAATAATGAGAAAATAGAAGAACATATATAGGGGCAGAAGAGAAGATATAGGAGATATAGGAGAGACAATAGGACAGGGGGCGGACGGCACGCTGGTGCACTTATGCACGCCCCCTTACTGACCTCTTAGGAATCTGGAGAGGTCAGCCTTGGATAGTCTAAGGGTAAAATGTTGGGGATTAGGGGATGATACTACGGAGTCCGGTAATGAGTTCCATGGTTTGACAACTCTATTACTAAAGTTTTTTTGTTTTTTTTACAGTCAAGTTTGGAGCGGTTAGTATTAAGTTTGAATCTGTTGTGTGCTCTAGTGTTGTTATGGTTGAAGCTGAAGTACTTAGATCATGTTTACAGATTTCTAAACTGATGAATACAGCTAGCAGTTAGCTGAAGTAGCTGCACTCTAACCACTGTGCCATCCGGACTCTTCTAGATACAACCAATGAGTGTGCCATCATTGTAGGAGCCTTGTGGCTTGTGTACAATTTCTTTTTTAAAAAATAAATGGAAATATTCTGATTGGACGCCAGTGGTTTCTCTAAACAGCTGCCCATTCGCATTCCAACTGTTTGCTCTCTTCTTTAAGCCCAAAGGGATTTATGTTCTTCAGCTACCGATTATTTATGTATTAATTCATAATAAATGCTTGCATTTATTACAATCTTGAAGTGTGCAAGCATGTTTCTCCCCAGAGGTAATTAGAAGTAATTAGGAACAGCAAAGCAAACCAGAGATAAATGTAAAGCTGTAGATCTAACCTCCCCTCTCCGCACTCCAATCGAGAAGGGAGCAAGAAAGGGGGAAAAAAACAACTTTATCGGATAGGAAAATCTTGGTTCGGAATCTCAGCTGTACACCAGTGAATCAGAAAATATCCGCCCTGCCACTTGGAAAGGACATGATGTAATCTCAAAAATGCTTCTTGCATGCTATAATTGCCCCTCCTCCACCCGTTCCCAATGACAATGTGAGGATGGAGTTTTGATGGAGGTAGGATAGACTGTTCCTTTATTATATCATCAATTTCTAATGATTATTACCTGGTGTTGATCCCACTTTATATGAATGGAGGCTGCTGGAGTTGATGTATTCTACTGAGGCCCTTGGTCAGTGTTGTGGTTGGCTCTGGCCCAGCTCCTGCCCCAGGGGATGTGGAGGTGGAGGCAGGGGAAACATCAACATGTCACAGGCCTGTTTTGTTGCCGGCAGAGTCAGGTAGTTCAGTTTCCTCGGACGAAGAAGAAGGTGGACTTGAAACCAAGACTTACAAAGGGAGACTGCGGGAACTGGGCATGGATAGCCTAGAGAAAAGGAGGGCCAGAGGGGACATGATAGCTGTATACAGGTATACGAGGGGTTGCCACAGAGAGGAGGGGGCCACTCTATTCTCCAGAGTACCAGAGGGCCGGATGAGGAACAACGGCTGGAAGCTGACCAAGGAGAGATTCAACCTAGAAGTAAGGAAGAACTTCCTGACGGTCAGAGCGATCAACCAGTGGAACAACCTGCCTGCGGAGGTTGTGAACTCCCCAGCTCTGGACACTTTCAAGAGGAGATTGGACTGCCACTTGGCTGGGGTGCTTTAGGATTCCTGCTCAGGCAGGGGGTTGGACTTGATGACCTGCATGGTCCCTTTCAACTGTAACAATAAATAAATAAAATAAATAAATAAATAAGGTGGGGGTGACTTGGAAGAGGGGGGCTTGGCACACAGCCCATGAAGCCAATCTCCATTATCTTCGGTCGATTTGGATGACAAAGTCCATTGATGTGGATCTTGTTTTGAGGTTTTTGGAATATCCTTGGTCAAGTCACGTGATCATCAAGCTACTCCCACCTGGTCACATGGCCGGCAAGCTACTCCTGCCTGGTCATATGCCCACCAAGCTACACCCACAAAATAAGCCACGACCACAGTGCGGTAGTAAAAATTTTGGTAGCCCTTCACTGCCCTTGGTGCTCCCTGAGCTTGGTTGTTTTCTTGAAGACAATTCATAACCAAACTACGTAACATCATCAGGGCTAGAAGGAAGAGACGTTTGCTGTTGATATACAAGTTGCTTGCCCTATCAGAGTTGTCCTAGGTCAGGGGTAGGCAAAGTTGGCTCTTCTATGACATGTGGACTTCAGCTCCCATAATTCCTGAACCAGCATGATTGGCTCAAGAATTCTGGGAGTTGAAGTCCACAAGTCATAGAAGAGTCATCTTTGCCTGCCCCTGTCTTTGATTGGGCTGTTTACTGTTAGCTTATTTATCTGAGTTGGTGGTACTTCGATTGGGGTATTTACTTTTTTATTTTATTTATTTATTCATTTGTCCAATGCACAAATACATAGGAAGAAAAATAGACATGTAGTAATATATATAAGGGTAAAATGAACTTAGAGGAGAGGATATATGAAAGAAAGAAAATATATATGATAAGTGAGAGAAAGGAAAGACAATTGGACAGGGGACGAAAGGCACACCAGTGCACTTATGTACGCCCCTTACTGGCCTCTTAGGAACCTGGAGAGGTCAATCATGGAGAGTCTAAGGGAGAAATGTTGGGGGCTAGGGGTTGACGCAATTGAGTCTGGTAATGAGTTCCACGCTTCAACAACTCGATTGTTAAAGTCATATTTTTTTACAGTCAAGTTTGGAGCGGTTCATATTAAGTTTGAATCTGTTGCGTGCTCTTGTGTTGTTGCGGTTGAAGCTGAAGTAATCATTGACCGGTAGGACATTGCAGCATATGATCTTGTGGGCAATACTCAAATTGTGTTTTAGGCACTGTAGTTCTAGGCTTTCTAGGCCCAGGATTGTTAGTCTATTTTCGTAGGATATTCTGTTTTGAGTGGAGGAGTGAAGGGCTCTTCTGGTGAAATATCTTTGGACATTTTCAAGGGTGTTGATGTCTGAGATGTGGTATGGGTTCCAGACAGATGAACAGTAGTCTAGGATGGGTCTGTCAAAAGTTTTGTAGGCTTCTGGCTTGTTGGTCTAGTATTAATTTTGGTGTTAATCTGATTTATCTGGCCATTGATTGTTGATGGGGAGGTGTTTTGGTCTTTTTGTTTCCAGTTTGATTGTCTCTTTTAAACGGCATGTAGAGCTTGTTTATCTCTACGTGCCAGTTGATGGCTGATTTCCTCGAGTACAAAGCTGCCAGGAATTGTTGCTCTAGGATGCTCACAACTTCCCAGTTGACACTATAGTTGAATGTTTCGATGTGTCGATGCCTTCCCCAATTTTACACTTTGCTTGGCATTTCCATAAAGTGAAATCAAATGTAATAGAGGAATTCCTCAAATGAAAAAGTTTCCAGCACATTAAGCTTTCCTGCTCTTGTTCACATTGACTAATTTGGCTAGTTTGATGGGCTTGGGGGCTTTTAAATGCTTTCAGGAAGAACGCAGAGGCTGCCCAAAGAAGACACCCTGCATTTTCTTTCATTTCATTTTTCATTTATTTAGATTTGTATGCCGCCCCTCTCCGCAGACTCGGGGCGGCTCACATCTTTCAACATCTTTCGGTGCAAATTGGGTGCTCTGGGGTGGAGCTCCATTTTTGCTACCCCACTGGACCCCCCACCCCACTGTTCAAGCTTGCTGGATAGAAACATAGAAACATAGAAGATTGATGTCAGAAAAAGACCTCATGGTCCATCTAGTCTGCCCTTGTACTATTTTGTGTATTTTATTTTAGGATGGATCTATGTTTATCCCAGGCATGTTTCAATTCAGTGACTGTGAATTTACCAACCACGTCTGCTGGAAGTTTGTTCCAAGGATCTACTACTCTTTCAGTGAAATAATATTTTCTCACGTTGCTTTTGATCTTTCCCCCAACTCACCTCAGATTGTGCCCCCTTGTTCTTGGGTTCACTTTCCTATTGAAAACACTTCCCTCCTGGACCTTATTTAACCCTTTAACATATTTAAATGTGTCCATCATGTCCCCCCCTTTCCCTTCTGTCCTCCAGACTACACAGATTGAGTTCATTAAGTCTTTCCTGATACGTTTTATGCTTAAGACCTTCCACCATTCTTGTAGCCCGTCTTTGGACCCGTTCAATTTGGTCAATATCTTTTTGTAGGTGAGGTCTCTGAGGTCTTCTGATGGTATGATTGGCTCGAAAAGATAAGTAAAATTAATGTGTAAAGTAATATATAATAATGTCACAAAATTCCAGCTCTCTTTTAACTGACTGATTGAATGGAGTGTAATTGTAGGGCCATCACCATGTCACTTCTTATATTTTGGAGATGTTAATATTCAGCATGTCCTTCCCATTTATACTTCCATTATAATTCCATTTTTTTTTTTACTTCATCTTCGAGGTCAGCCTGTTGCCAAGTTTATCCATTTACAATTTGATCTTTCACATATATCTATATATCTATATATAATTCCTCCTGCATGAGCCATGACTCAGAGCTTCTCTGCATGTGATCTCCATCCCTTCTCTACTTCAGAAGAACTCGTATTTTATATCTGCCCTTTATCAGAAGAAAAATGAAACGTTAGCTTCGCCACACTGGGCCATTAGAGCAAAGAGGGAGCCATAGCTCAGGATAAGAGGAGGAGAGGAGGACGAAAGAACACTTAGATAAATTCAACTCTCCAAGGCCAGATCGATTACACCCCAGGCAGGAAGAAGAGGAGAGGGTTGCAAGAATTGCTCACGGTGACCTCTGAGAACTATATTCATTTGGCCAAGGCTGATGGATCGCGATATCAAACACAAATTGATCGGAGGTCTTTGCCTTTTGCGGAATTGGCTTTTCCCACATATTTTTATTGATTTTTAAAATATTTACATCTTAATATTTTCAGGTGGGTCGGCATCCATATATTTACATTCATATCAATGTATTATATATTGGTGTATTATATACACAATCATTTTTAATGTTCTCTTAATGTCCTTAATTTTCTTTTCTTTCTCCATCCATCTCATACTGTTGTTTTGCACTTATTTTTCTTCTATCCAATTATACCATTTTGTCCAAGTACAGGATTAGTCTGAGTCCTTTTGGTCATTTAGTTCCATCATTTATTGGTCCATTTCTGCACAGTCATATTTTGTTTAATTATCTCCTTTTCAGCTGGTGCCTGAGGGTCTTTCCATCTTTGTGCATAGGCACACTTGGCCAATAAAGAATTCTATTCTATTCTATTCTATTCTATTCTACTCTACTCTACTCTATTCCATTTCATTTCATTCCATTTTATTCCATTCCAATATTCTCTTCTCTTCTCTTCTCTACTCTTCCATTCCATTCCATTTTATTCCATTCCAATATTCTATTCTATTCTATTCTATTCTATTCTACTCTACTCTACTCTATTTCATTTCATTCCATTTTATTCCATTCCAATATTCTCTTCTCTTCTCTTCTCTTCCATTCCATTTTATTCCATTCCATTTTATTCCATTCCAATATTCTCTTCTCTTCTCTTCCATTCCATTTTATTCCATTCCAATATTCTATTCTATTCTATTCTATTCTATTCTATTCTACTCTACTCTACTCTATTTCATTTCATTCCATTTTATTCCATTCCAATATTCTCTTCTCTTCTCTTCTCTTCCATTCCATTTTATTCCATTCCATTTTATTCCATTCCAATATTCTCTTCTCTTCTCTTCCATTCCATTTTATTCCATTCCAATATTCTATTCTATTCTATTCTATTCTATTCTACTCTACTCTACTCTATTCTATTTCATTTCATTCCATTTTATTCCATTCCAATATTCTCTTCTCTTCTCTTCTCTTCTCTTCTCTTCTCTTCTCTTCTCTACTCTTCTCTTCTCTTCCCTTCCCTTCCATTCCATTCCATTCCATTCCAATATTCTATTCTATTTTATTCTATTCCATTCCATTCCCTTCCATTCCTCTCTTCTCTTCTCTTCCCTTCCATTCCTCTCTTCCCTTGCCTTCCATTCCATTTTATTCCATTCCATTCCATTCTATTCAATTTTCCTGTCAAATCCTTCCTTTTCACTTATCAGCAAAAATATGTCTCACATATATATGTGTGAGTGTGAGTGAGTGTGTGTGTATTTAAACTGGCATACTTCCTTCCAACCCCTGCACCATGTGGGAGAGCCCTAAGTTATGTTTTCCTTTTCAAACCAAATTAATAAATACATCTGAAACCAAGTGGAAACATCTCAACTGGCAGAGAGATGGGAAATGTCAGCACCCGGAGTTCTACAGAGTGCCCAAGAATTATGCAAAGTCCCCTCCTCTAACCTTTCCTAACCTCTCTGGCTTTCAGGGCAGACCTGGTTTCAGATCCAAAGGAAGGGGTGCTGGACCTTCAACTTGACCAACCTGAGAAATTACCCCCATGCAAACTGACCGTGGTCTGTGGGTTCTCTGGTCTCCCCCCCCCCTCCCCGTTTCTAACGTTTGAATTATTTGCTGTCGTGACAGTGACGTTCATCCAAATTTAACCACCCCACTCATGAGTTGCACGAGGCACATGGTTCCATAACGTGCAATCCTTCTTGCCAAGCCGAAATGCCCTGAAATGTTAATTTTGTTGCGAGAATAAGTAAAAGGAGCTAAAATTAAAAAAAAAGACTGCCTTGAGGAGGAATGTTAGACGGAGCTCCAAGGAGGAGAGAACGGGAGGAGAGACAGATTTCTAAGATGCACAGAGATAAATTTGCCATCCCTTAGTATGTATCTGGTAGCACATGACATTTGAGTGGGGAAAAAATTAGAATTCTTTTTTAAAAAAAATATACTTTATTAATTTATACAAAAAGGAATAAAACAGGGGGAAAGGGGGATGGGAGTACAGAAAAGAAAAATGGGAGGGGAGTGGGGTAAACAATATTGTTATATCACAGCTTATATATATATCAGGTATTTGTCCATATGTAAATATTTCATATTCAGAGTTCTTATTTAAATATCTTATAGCTGTAATATTTGATAATCCAACAGTAATGTGGGAAAAGAAAGGATAGAAAGGGAGAAAAGGGAGAAAAAAAGAGAGAAGAGAGAAAGAAGAGAGAGATAGCAAGGTGAGAGGTAGTACCTGCAAGCAAGCAGGTGTTTGGGTTGTGACGAATTCTTTATTGGCCAAGTGTGATTGGACACACAAGGAATTTGTCTTTGGTGCAGATGCTCTCAGTGGACATAAAAGAAAAACACCAACACTCCGCAGTCTGCATTGGTTGCCGATCAATTTCCGGTCACAATTCAAAGTGTTGGTTATGACCTATAAAGCCCTTCATGGCATCGGACCAGAATATCTCCAGGACCGCCTTCTGCCGCACAAATCCCAGTGACCGGTTAGGTCCCACAGAGTTGGCCTTCTCCGGGTCCCATCGACTAAACAATGTCGTTTGGCGGGACCCAGGGGAAGGGCCTTCTCTGTGGTGGCCCCGACCCTCTGGAACCAACTCCCCCCCGGAAATTAAAACTGCCCCCACCCTCCTTGCCTTTCGTAAACTTCTTAAGACCCATCTCTGCCATCAGGCATGGGGGAACTGAGACATTTTCCCCGGGCCTATACAGTTTATACATGGTATGTTTGCTTTTAATAATGGGGTTTTTAGTGTTTTTTAAATTATTAGATTTGTTTTTACATTGTCTTTGTTATTGTTGCAAGCCGCCCCGAGTCTACAGAGAGGGGCGGCATTCTAATCTAATCTAATCTAATCTAATCTAGTCTAGTCTAGTCTAGTCTAGTAGTCTAGTCTAGTCTAGTCTACTCTAATCTAATCTAATCTAGTCTAGTCTAGTCTAGTCTAGTCTAATCTAATCTAGTCTAGTCTAGTCTAATCTAATCTAGTCTAGTCTAGTCTAGTGTAGTCTAGTCTAGTCTAATCTAATCTAATCTAGTCTAGTCTAGTCTAGTCTAGTGTAGTCTAGTCTAGTCTAATCTAATCTAGTCTAGTCTAGTCTAGTCTAATCTAATCTAGTCTAGTCTAGTCTAGTCTAGTCTAGTCTAGTCTAGTCTAGTCTAGTCTAGTCTAATCTAATCTAGTCTAGTCTAGTCTAGTCTTGTCTAGTCTAGTCTAATCTAATCTAATCTAATCTAATCCAATCCAATCCAATCCTAATCCTAATAAATAAATAAATAAATAAATAAATAAATAAATAAATAAATAAATAAATAAATAAATAAATAAATAAATAAATAAATAAATAAATAAATATTTTTTTAAAAAAGATACATTTGTCAAGAATCATGGGGTACTTAATGATTGTCATAGGGGTCAAATAAGAAATGAGGAATCAGCCACCATAGATCTCATCTCCTCTTCCTCTTCCTGCTCCTCTTCCTCCTCTAGTTTTAAGATATCACACTTTTTTATATTGGTGTATCTATGATATAATAAAATCACTTTTAGAAAAGGTAGGGGAGACCAATTGACATTGGTATCACCGACATTAGGAATAGCCAGCAGGCATAAAATTCTAGAGAAGGCCTTTGAAAACTGAAATCAATCTAAAGAGAAATTCTGATTTATTATATCATTTGCACATTCTCCTCCACAGGCAACGGGTGAGGGCTTCTGAGCACCCTAGAAACTGAAAATAAATAATAGGAAGCTAAACAGAGGATGATTAAGGGATCCTAGCCATGGTGAAACCTACTTGCCGTATTTTGGAGTATAAGATACACATTTTTCCTCCCTAAAAGAGTCTGAAAATTCATGTGTGCCTTATACTCTGAATGCAGCTTTTTTTAAAAAAGCTTTTTTCCCCCAGCCCTAACCAGGTGCTAACGATCCTCCCAGCTCTTATCTTGCAGGTTCTTTCATTGTTAATGTCTGCAAAATATGTTTTCCAAGCCCTAAGCCTTTGCAGGGTTTTTTCATTGCTCTAACTTGTTTCCAAGTAAGTTTCTTTCCAGCCCTAATCAAGTGCTACCGATGTTCCCAGCTCTTACAGCTTGCAAGCTCTTTCAATGTTACTCTTTACGAAGAATGTTTTCCAAACCCTGTCTTTGTAATTTTTTTTATTGCTCTACTGGCTCTGAACATTTCTTTCCAGCCCTAACTAGGTGCTACCGATGTTCCCAGCTCTTACCGCTTGCAACTCTTTCATTGTTATTCTCTGCTGATAATTTTTACAAGCCCTAAGTATTTGCAGGTTTTTTCCTCATTGCTCTAACTTACTCCAAATGTTTCTTTCCAGCCCTAACCAGGTGCTAATGATCTTCCCAGCTCTTACCCACTTGTAAGCTCTTTCACTGTTACTCTCTGTGAATAATATTGTCCAACCCCTATCTTTGTAGGGTTTTTTTTTAATTTTTCTACTTGCTCCGAATGTTTCTTCCCAGCCCTAACAATGTTCCCAGCTCTTACCGGCTTGCAAGATCTTTTAGTCTTACTCTTTGCTAAGAATGTTTTCCAAGCCCTAAGTCTTTGCAGGGTTTTTCGTTGCCCTACTTGCTCAGAATTTTTCTTTCCAGCCCTAACCAGGTGCCAATCATGTTCCCAGCTCTTACAGCTTGCAAGCTCTTTCAATGTTACTCTTTGCGAAGAATGTTTTCCAAACCCTGTCTTTGTTAAAAAAAATTATTGCTCTACTTGCTCCGAACGTTTCTTTCCAACCCTAAACAGGGGCTAACAATGTTCCCCACTCTTACTGGCTTGCAATCTTTTCATTGTTACTCTCTCCAAATAAAGTTTTTTTTAAAGCCTTAACCATGGGATAAAATAATGTGCTGAAACTGACCAGACTAAGGATGCTAGCCAGATGAATATCTGGTAAACAGATTCTTTTCCCTGTTTTCCTCCCCAAAAACTAAGGTGCGTCTTATACTCAAGTGCGTCTTATACTTCAAAAAATACGGTACTTTTCCTATCATTCAGAAATGCAGGCTTTGTGTGCTTTTCCATACCGCTCTGCTCAAGCCAAAACTCCTTGAGGTTTCTCCAATGGAGAGTCATTAACGAATGGTTGGTTTCAAGGAGGAGGCTATCAATTGTCCCACTCTATGATTTTCGTAGCTGCTGCAAGAACAGACTTTGCATTTCAGCTCTTTAGACTTGATCGGCTTTAATTAGCCTGAGGTTGACAGCTGAGATCTGAGATGGCGACAGGGGAATAGAAAGCAGTCGTACAACTCATTAGAAGCCAACCTTGGCCGTTAAGGGACTCATCAGGTGGAACTTGAATGTCAAGCGAAGGGATTATTTGGAACGGATAGGTTGGAGAAGAGAAGTCATCAAATATCTTTCCAGATCAATGGGAGGAAGTTTGACCTTCTCCAATTCTTTCCACTACAAGCTTTGAACCCAAGCCAATTATGCTTTCAGAGAATATAGAATAATGGAAGGGACATTGGAGGTCTTCAACTTCAATCCTCTGCTTGAGCAGGAGACCTTATTCCAGATAAACATCTGTCCAATCTCTTCTAGAAAATCTCCCGTGAGGGAACGTCTACAACTTTTGGAGGCACGTTGTTCCACTTATTAATTGTTCTCCCTGAAATTTCTCCTCAGTTCTAAGTTGGATCTCTATTTGATAATCTTCCATCCATTACTTCTTATCTTGCCCTCAGGTGTTTTGGAGAAGAGGTGGACTCCTTCTTCTTTATGGCAGCTTCTTTAAAACCTTCCAGTGATGGAGCACCCACAACATCTGGAGGCAAGGTTAATTTTTCTCGGTCTGAGGAAAATTCTCCTCAGATCTAGGTTGAATCTTTCTTTGATAACCTTCTGTCCATTACTTCTTATCTTGCCCTCAGATGTCTTGGATAAGAGGTGGACTCCTTCTTTGTGGCAGCTTCTTTAAACACCTCCAGTGATGAAGCACCCACAGCCTCTGGAGGCAAGGTTAATTGTCCTCACTCTGAGGAAAATTCTCCTCAGTTCTAGGTTGGATCTCTCTTTGATAAACTTCTATCCATTACTTCTTATCTTGCCCTCAGGTGTTTTGGAGAATAGGTGGACTCCTTCTTCTTTGTGGTAGCTACTTAAAAATCCTCTACTGTTGGAGCACCCACAACATCTGGAGACAAAGTTATTTATTCTCAATCTGAGGAAAATTCTCCTCAGATCTAGGTTGAATCTTTCTTTGATAACCTTCTGTCCATTACTTCTTATCTTGCCCTCAGATGTTTTGGAGAAGAGGTGGACTCCTTCTTCTTTATGGCAGCTTCTTTAAAACCTCCCAGTGATGGAGCGCACCCACAACCTCTTGAGGCAAGGTTAATTGTTCTCACTGTGAGGAAATTTCTCCTCAGTTCTAGGTTACTTCTCTCCTTAATTAGTTTCCATCTGTTGCTTCTTGCCCTGCCTTCTGGTGCTTTTGGGGAATAGCTTGATTCTCTCTTCTTTGTGGTAGCCCCTCAAACATCTGAAGACCAATATCATGTTACACCTGATCCTATTTTTTTTTGTTATGAAGTTCAAATATTATAATCATAACAACAGAGTTGGAAGGGACTTTGGAGGTCTTCTAGTCCAACCCTATACTACTTCAGACAAATATATTGTCCTCTAAAATGAAAGCAGATCACAGGTCTGAAATATATATACTGTATACAGTGGTACCTCTACTTATGAACTTAATTTGTTCCATGACCAGGTTCTTAAGTAGAAAAGTTTGTAAGAAGAAGCAATTTTCCCATAAGAATCAATGTAAAAGCAAATAATGGGTGTGATTGTGGAAACCACAGGGAGGGTGGAGGCCCTGTTTCTTCCCAGGATATTCCTAGAGAGGCCCCACGGAGGCTTCTCCCCACCTTTTCCGGGCTGTTTCCTCCCAGGAGATTCCTAGAGAGGCCCAATGGATGCTTCTCCCTGCCTTTTCCAGCCGGTTTCCTCCCAGGAGATTCCTAGAGAGGCCCAATGGATGCTTCTCCCCACCTTTTCCAGCCTGTTTCCTCCAAAGAGATTCCTAGAGAGGCCCCACAGTGGCTTCTACCTGCCTTTTCTGATTACAGTTTCAGAGGCTCTGGCTTGTAATTGGAAAATGGTTCTTAAGAAGAGGCAAAAAAATCATGAACATCTATTTCTTATCTAGAAAAGTTCATAAGTAGAGGCGTTCGTAGGTAGAGGTACCACTGTATATATAAATTGTAGTGCTTAAAGTACAGTGATACCTCATCTTACAAACCCCTCATCATACAAACTTTTCAAGATACGAACCTGGGGTTTAAGTTTTTTTGCCTCTTCTTCTGAACTATTTTTGCCTTACGAACCCACCGCCGCCTCTGGGATGCCCCACCTCTGGACTTCCGTTGCCAGGCGAAGGCTCCCCTTGTTGAGAAACCTCACCTCTGGACCTTCTATTGCCAGCTGAAGCACCCGTTTTTGCAATGCTGGGATTTCCCCCTGGGATTTCCCCTGCAGCATCGCAAAAACGTGGAAGTCCGGAGGTGGTGTTTCCCATGGAGGGGAGCTACAGGGGAATCTCAGCAGCACAAAAATGGATGCTTCACTGACAATGGAAGTCCGGAGGTGGGGTTTCCCATGGAGGAGACCCTCATGGGAATCCCAGCAGCGTGAAAATGGGCACTTCGGCTGGCAAAAGGGGTGAATTTTGGGCTTGCACACATTAATTGCTTTTCCATTGATTCCTATGGGAAACATTGTTTCATCTTACAAACTTTTCACCTTACGAACCTCGTCCTGGAACCAATTAAGTTTGTAAGACAAGGTATCACTGTACAGTGTTCCCTCAATTTTCGCGGGGGATGCGTTCCGAGACCACCTGCGAAAGTCGAATTTCCACGAAGTAGAAATGCGGAAGTAAATACACCATTTTTGCCTATGGACAGTATCACAATCCATCCCTTAACATTTTAAACCCCTAGATTACCATTTCCCATTCACTTAACAACTATTTACTCACCATTATTACTGGTACTCACCATTGAATAAGACACTTAGTGATCCTGATATTTATAAACATAATTATTTATTAACAATAATTATTATTTTTTGGTTATTTATTTGCAAAAATTATTAGTTTGGCGATGACATATGACGTCATCGGGCGGGAAAAAACGTGGTATAGAAAAAAAAACCACGAAGTATTTTTTAATTAATATTTTTAAAAAAACCGTGGTATAAGCTATTCGCGAAGTTCAAACCCGTGAAAATTGAGAAAACATTGTATATCCATTTTGCCATTTTGGGAAAACAGATTTAGCAAGTTTGAAAACAACATTGCCAACTTGAAAACCTTCGGATCGGAGGGAACTGAAAGAGAGAGAGAGAGAGAGGGAAAAAACAGGTGGGGATCTAGGACTCCCGGGGAGAAGTCTTCCTAAACTAATTTGAATCCTGAACTTCTTAATTACAAAGCCGCCGGCTTTGTTCACAAGAAATGAAAACCCACATTTGGAGCAGACGAAGAACCGTATAAATATTTCTTAACATTTCACCGGGGAATTTCTATGACTGTTCGGAAGTTCTGCATCTCCGCTATACAGATTGTTTATGACAACATTTTTAATCGTGAAAACAAAACGCTGATGGTTTTGGGGTGAGGATTTTGGTGCGTGCGTGCTGATTTTAATTATATTGTGGTATCAAAATTGTTTATTTTGCTGCTGTCTCACGAGCCGTGGCAATATTTCTTATTCTGCGGAGCAGCAATTGTCCCAATTTTGCTGTCTTCGGTTTAATGATATGTTGTATTAATTTTGAAAGAGGCAAAAAAACCCAAAAAACCCTCCGCTATTCATAAAAGATGGAATGCATTAGGAATTAATTGCTCCTGTGTCTTTCTCCCCGTCTACTTCTTCAGCAGCCAAGAGTGCTATTAGAAGATCCTACTTTAGAATCAAAGTGTCCTCAAAATTTGATTATATTTTAGGAGCAGCTGCTTCCGAAACTAAGAGTCTATTATCTAGGTCAGTGTTTCCCAATCTTGGCAACTTGAAGATATTTGGACTTCAACTCCCAGAATTCCCCAGCCAGCGAATGCTGGCTGGGGAATTCTGGGAGTTGAAGTCCAGACTTTCTTGATTTAACTCTGGGAGTTGAAGTCCAGACTTTCTTGATTTTTTTTTTTTTTTTGAAGATTCAATCCAAGAAGCTTCCTCGGTTCTGATAAGATGGTGAGGAATGGAAGCATTTATATTCCTTGCACATAGATTTGCATCCTTTTAGAGGGTCATTGAGGCCACTTGGAGGTTTATCTGTATCCTCAGGGTCACCTAAATGTGCAAATGGTTCCTGTAGTTTGCAATTTGTAAATAATTTTCTGGAAAACCATTCCCACACCATTCGAAGGTGTCCATCCCAAATTGTGTAGCAAAGCGTCTGTAGAGAGTCTCAGTCATCGAGGTCATGGTTGCCCCAAAGGTGCATTTTTTCAGGAGGAAACTGAAAGAGAAAAGAGTGGAGAGAAGAGCAACAATGATGATTAAGGGACTGGAGGCTAAAACATATGAAGGATGGTTGCAGGAACTGAGTATATCTAGTTTAATGAAAAGAAGGAGCAGGGGAGCCATGATAGCAGTGTTCCAGTATCTCAGGGTTGCCCACAAAGAAGAAGGAGTCAAACTATTCTCCAAAGCACCTGATGTTGTGGTTAGCTCTGGCCCAGCTCCTGCCCCGAGGACTGTGGATGTGGGGGAGACATCCACATGCCGCAGGCCTGTTTTGCTCCCAGTGGAATCTGCTGATGAAGGCTCCTCTGACCAAGAAGACATGAGTGACGGGGAGGAGGAGAGTGTGGCAGACAGCTCAGAAGGAGATCAATTATCTCTCTCCTCCTTGGATTCAGAACAAGAGTTAATGATACAGCCACACATGCGGAGAGCAATGCATAGGCAACAACAACTGAGAGATTATTATCAAAGAAAATGAGGCCACCTGTGGTTGGGTGGGGCTGTGGTCATTAGTGAGGCTGCTATAAAGAGCAGCCTGTGGGTTTGGCCATTGTGGAGGATTATCTGATCGTTGTGTTTCGTGACTGCTTTACTGACTTTGACCTTTTGTGTGCTGATTTTTCCCCGCTTTGAAACTAAACCAAGGCAAAGTGTGTTTCACTTTGTGAAAGAAGAAGGACTGTGAATTGCCTCACAGCTGCAAGCTAAGTATCTCAGAACTGATAAGGGACTTGTACCAATTACCAGGTTGTTTGGAGACAAGTGCTCTTTGCTATACCAAAAGAGGGCTTATTTTATTTGAATTTTCATTATAAAGAACATTGTTTTGAATTTTCAAATGTCTGTGTGTCTGCAATTTGTACCTGTGAATTTTTGGGAGGATTCTACCAGAGAGCCCGACAGAACACCTGAGGGTAGAACAAGAAGCCATGGGTGGAAACTAAACAAGGAGAAAAGCAACTTATAACTAAGGAGAAAATTCCTGGCAGTTAGAACAATTAACCAGTGGAACAGCATGCCTCCAGAAGTTGTGAATATTCCAATATTCTAATATTCCTGCAACCATCCTTCACATGTTTTAGCCTCCAGGCCTGTAACCATCTTTGTTGCTCTTCTCTGCACTTTTTCTAGAGTCTCAATGGTGACCAAAACTGAATGCAGTACTCCAAGTGTGGCCTTACCCATGCCTTATAAAGTGGTATTAACACTTCATGTGATTTTGATTCTCTCCCTCTGTTAATGCAGCCTAGAACTGTGTTGGCTTTTTGGGCAGCTGCTGCACACGGCTGGCTCACATTTAAATGGTTGTCCACTAGGACCTGAACTTGATTGTTCTATATTCTGTAATATTGACAGCTGAATCCAAAACTATCCACGCTTCAATATCCTCCTTATCCAGGGGATGGGCTGCTGTTGGTTCAGACTTGTTTAGGTGAACCGGTATTGCCAACGGTCAGCTGACCCTGCCCATTGACCCTGTCCTATTCTGTCCTACATTTCTTTATTTCTGGCTTAGCTGATTCGCACGACGCATCTGATTTGTGAACACAAGAACAAGGGGTCACAATCTGAGGTTAGTTGGGGGAAAGATCAGAAGCAACGTGAGAAAATATTGTTTTACTGAAAGAGTAGTATATGCTTGGAACAAACTTCCAGCAGATGTGATTGGTAAATCCACAGTAGCTGAATTGAAACTTGCCTGGGATAAAAATAGATCCATCCTAAGAAAAAAAATACAAGAAATAGTATAAGGGGAAGACCAGATGGACCATGAGGTCTTTTTCTGCCGTCAGTCTTCTATGTTTCTATGTTTCTATTTCCACACTTAGCACTGGCATTTAGACTTATACAGCCCTCTCTAAGCGGTTTACAGAATTAGCCTCTTGCCCCCAACAATTGCATAAGTCCCAGTGACTGATTAGGTCCCGCAGTGTCGGCCTTCTCCTGGTCCCATCAGCCAGACAATGTCGCTTGGCAGGGCCTAGGGGAAGAGCCTTCTATGTGGGGGCCCCGGTCCTCCTCGCCTTCCATAAGAGTCTTAAGACTCACCTATGTTGCCAGGCCTGGAGCAATTAGGTCTCAACCCCCTGGCCAACGAAATGAGATATATGTTATATGATCGAACTGGTATGCTTGTTTTTAAATATTGGATTTTCAGATTGTAATTTTAAATTTAATTAGATTTGCCATTTTACTGTAGTGTTGTTAGCCACACCGAGTCCTCAGAGAAGGGCGGCGTAGAAATCTCATCAATAAATAAAATTAAAAAAATAAATCTGAGTCTTCATTTGACCTACCTCGCAAAGATGGAAGGCCGAGTCAACCTTGAGCCGGTGGTGAGATTTGAACTACTTAACTACAGCCAGTGGTTAGCTGAAGTAGCCTGCAGTGATGTACTCCAACCACTGCGCTACCGCAGCTCAGTAGCTCACTTACTAGGGCTTCCTTAGATCGCAACAACACAAGAGCACGCAACAGATTCAAACTTAATACAAACCGCTCCAAACTTGACTGTAAAAAATATGATTTCAACAATCGAGTTATCGAAGTGTGGAACTCATTACTGGACTCAATTGTCAACCCCTAACCCCCAACATTTCTCCCTTAGACTCTCCACGATTGACCTCTCCAGGTTCCTAAGAGGCCAGTAAGGGGTGTACATAAGTGCACTGGTGTGCCTTTCGTCCCCTGTCCAATTGTCTTTCCTTTCTTCCACCTATCATATATATTCTCTTCCTTTCATATATCCTCTCCTCTAAGTCCACTTTCACCCTTATATATATTACCACATGTCTATTTTTCTTCCTATGTATTTGTGTATTGGACAAATGAATAAATAAAATAATAAATAAAATAAATAAGGTAAGCAACAGAGTTTCAAATTGCTCTATTTCGATTGCTGCATGTAAGCGCATTAGACACACGACCACCAAATCGGTTGCAGCCCACCCCTTTCCTTATTGATTCTAATTAGAAAAATATGTTCTTCCCTTTTTAAAAAAAAGTGAAACAGACATGGGTGATTTCACACCTGCTTTCTGACTGCATTTATCTCAAAAAACAATTTATCTCCTCAACAATTTCTCTTTATAATGGAAGATCAGGTCACCTTAGAACAGGAATGGGACCCTATAATGGAGTCTTTGTTGTTTCTCTCTGATCTTCCTTTTGAAGGACGTGGAGATCTTACGTTCACGCTCACCTTGATAAAGAGGATCTGCCAATATTTGAAGGGATGGTATGAAGTCTTTTTAGAAGAATATAACATTGTTGTACATGATTTTTTTAAAATTGAATCCATGCAGCTAGACAAAATGACAATGGAACTAAACAAGAAAGAGGACTCGGAATTGAATGAAATCTGGAGTGTATTCTATGATTAGCTAGAAAAGAGAAAACAAAAGAAAGTTGTAAATACGAGAGTTATCTGGAAAGTGTTGTGGTTAGCTCTGGCCCAGCTCCTGCCCCCAGGACTGTGGATGTGGGGGAGACATCCAGATGCTGCAGGCCTGTTTTGTCCCCCCCGCCCGGTGGAATCTGATGATGAAGGCTCCTCTGACCAAGAAGACATGAGTGACAGGGAGGAGGAGAGTGTGGCAGACAGCTCAGAAGGAGATCAATTATCTAGCTCCTCCTTGGATTCAGAACAAGAGTTAATGATACAGCCACGCATGCGGAGAGCGATGCATAGGCAACAACAACTGAGAGATTATTATAAAAAAAAATGAGGCCATCTGTGGTTGGGTGGGGCTGTGGTCATTAGTGAGGCTGCTATAAATAGCAGCGTGTGGGTTTGGCCATTGTGGAGGATTATCTGATTGTTGTGTTTCGTGCCTGCTTTACTGACTTCGACCTTTGTGTGCTGATTTTTCCCCGCTTTGAAACTAAACCAGAGCAAAGTGTGTTTCACTTTGTGAAAGAAGAAGGACTGTGAATTGCCTCACAGCTGCAAGCTAAGTATCACAGGACTGATCAGGGACTTGTGCCAATTGCCAGTTTGTGTGGAGACGAGTGCTCTTTGCTACAACAAAAGAGGGCTTGGTTTAAGTGAATTTTCATTATAAAGAACATTGTTTTGAATTTTCAAACGTGTGTGTGTCTGAAATTGTATCTGTGCACTTTTGGGAGGATTCTACCAGAGAGCTCGACAGAACAGAAAGTAAGTTTACAAGGCATGTAGCTCTCATGGAGGATGTTCGCGGGTAAAGTTGACATTACTCTCGTGTAGCGGGAAGCCAGCGGAAGAGAAGGAGCAGTGCCAGTGGTCAGTAGATCATCGACTGGCCTTGTGATGAAGGTTAGAGATGAGCATCCTCATTCCGTTTCCCTCTAAGTACGAAGTGCGCACTGGAATACGGGACCTGAATACTAAGGGCATGAACGCTGCTGCGATGGGTGCGCAAGATTTGTGCGCGATGGGTGCCCAAGAATTTTCTCGCCAATTACTGAGTTTTGAATTTTTTGGGTGAAGGAGAATGAGTATGATGCCACTGCATTGATGGACGTTTGCTCTCTGGAGTAGGGTGATAAGCCCAAATTTCATATCCTGTCACTCTACAGTTGAGCAAAGCCTTGCATTTATTTATTTCTTCATTAATTCATTCATTCATTAATTTATTTATTTATTTATTTATTTATTTATTTTATTTTTTTATTTATTATTTAGTCCAATACACAATGAGGGTTTTAGTAGGTATACACACACACACACACACACACACACACACACAGAATAGAAGAAGAGATATAGGAATAGAAGAAAGTTATAGGAGATATAGGAGAGCAATAGGACAGGGGACGGAAGGCACTCTAGTGCACTTGTACTCGCCCCTTACTGACCTCTTAGGAATCTGGAGAGGTCAACCGTAGATAATCTAAGGGTAAAGTGTTGGGGGTTTGGGGATGACACTATGGAGTCCAGTAATGAGTTCCACGCTTCGACAACTCGGTTACTGAAGTCATATTTTTTACAGTCAATTTTGGGGCGGTTAATATTAAGTTTAAATCTGTTGTGTGCTCTTGTGTTGTTGTGGTTGAAGCTGACAGGCAGGACATTGCAGCATATGTATGCCGCCCCTCTCCATAGATATATTGCAAATGTAAAAAAAAAAGATTATTGTACGTAACAATGTAAAGGAAGAAATAAAAAAACAAAGAAAGAAAAAGTCATTGATAAAATGTAAATATATACATATAGGGATAGATTATA
This sequence comes from Erythrolamprus reginae, assembly GCF_031021105.1. Lineage (NCBI taxonomy): Eukaryota > Metazoa > Chordata > Lepidosauria > Squamata > Dipsadidae > Erythrolamprus > Erythrolamprus reginae. Next base: position 254,940,822 of record NC_091952.1, read on the forward strand.
TGTTGGCACAAACCAAAGTAAGCTTATTGCATATTATTATTATTATTATTATTATTATTATTATTATTATTATTATTATTATTATTATTACTATTACTATTACTATTACTATTACTATTACTATTAATTAGATTTGTATGCCGCCCCTCTCCGCAGACTCGGGGCGATGGGGAAATTGTACCGTTACATGTTTGTTTGTTTTGCATACGAGGGTGTTCTACGTGTATAATCAAAATTATAAAAAGAAAGAAAACAGGTACTGTACTGTCAATAATAGAGATTAAAATGAGTCTCACCAGGAAAAAAAGAGGGGGGAGATAAAGAGGGCTTGTCTTCTAGTAATATGATTTTTTTCCACGTTGTTCTGCCCCCAAGCAAACTTTTGGAGGAGAAGATTTTGCAAGCGTGCTCATCTAGATCCTTCTCTGCCCCCATCCCTTCCTTTTCTCTCTTTTTCCCTTCTAGCTAATATACGCTACAATTCCCGGAGTCAGTCTTTACGGTCTACGGATAACCGGAAAAAAGATGACGCAGAGGACTTCCAGCAATATGGGTACCCTGCACCTCAGATGGGTACGTAGTCCCGACGTTAGACCGAAATAAATGCACGAGACCCAGAACCGGGAAGTGGGGGCAGGTGCAGAAAACAGATCCTTACGTGGATTTTCAAATTCGCTGATTCGATTTCCATTAGGGCAGAAGAAACCAAAAAAGGGAAGATTAAAAACAACTCCATCGCGATCCTTGTACCCTTCACCCGAACAACTAACTCACAAACTTATAAAACAACATTATGAATCGTTGATAAAAGGATGAACAAGTTCAAAACAATAATACTTAACTCAAGTTTAGAAACTTAAAACTTGTGTCTATATTGATAGTAAAGATCTTAAAAGCTGTAAATCGGGTCAACAGATAGATTGACACTATTTACGACATCTGATAAATTTATAGGTATGAATTTATCTCTTCTTTCTGCCTCCTTTTTTATTTTTTATTTTTTCCACTTCTCTTTCCTTCCCTCTTTTCTCTCTTTCTCTCTCTCTCTTTAGCCTTATTGTCTTCTATATATGTAAGCGTGTATTTTGTTTTATCACTGTATACTCTAAATTCATATACATTTGTACCAATATCCACGTAGTCCTTTTGCTTTATGTATCCCCTCCCCTATTTTTCTTCATAAACGTTATACATTTTCTTTAAAAAAAAATCCTGACAGGCATTATTGGACTGTCTTAGACTGACATCCTTAAATTGGTTATAAAATCCGCCCAATTGGGGAGATTTGCTCAAGACTTGGATCAATTAAGTCAACAATTTGGGTGGGAGGTTCTTGGTGCTTCCTGACCTTGGTTGTTTTTCTGTAGACGTTTCATTATGGAGGTCTTTTTCTGCCCGTCAATCTTCTATGTTTGTACGTTTCTAAGTATTCTTGATTAATACATCCCCATTTGTTACCTGCATTGTTTATATACACTGCTCAAAAAAATAAAGGGAACACTTAAACAACACAATATAACTCCAAGTAACTCAAACTTCTGTGAAATCAAACTGTCCACTTAGGAAGCAACGCTGATTGACAATCAATTTCACCTGCTGCTGTGCACATTCAACTTTGTAAAGAACAAAGTATTCAATCATTAATTTCATTCATTCAGATCTAGGATGTGTTCTTTGAGTGTTCCTTTTAGATTTTTTTTTTTTTGAGCAGAATAGTTTGTATAATTGCCTAAGGAATTATACAAAATCGGAGAAGGAAATCTCCCTGTTCCCATTGTCCTATTTTGATCAAGGAAATGGAGCCCCTCCCTTATGAAACCAGGTTGCAATGCCTTGGTCTCTTCAGCCTTGATATTATACAATACTAGGACAAGGGGGCCCTCCCTAAAGCTCACAGGTAGGAAGGTGAGGACAAATAAAGGGAAATATTTCTCCACCCAGAGGGTCCTTGGTTTATGGAATTCACTTCCAGAAGAGGTCATGACAGCTGTCGGTCTGGATAGCTTCAAGGCAGGATTAGACAGATTCATGGATGCCAAGTGTATTGGTGGTTATTGAAACGGATGTCCATGTGCCGCCTCTATGTTGGTTGAGGCAGGCAGGGTTCCCTTGGGTCCCATTTGTTGGGAGTCAAGGGAAAGGGAGGGTCTTGCCTTCTCTTCCTGCTCAAGATCTCCATGGACAATTGTTGGGCCACTGTGGGACACAGAATGCTGGACTCGGTGGGCTTTGGCCCGATTCAGCAGGGCTCTTCTTGTGTTTTTATGTTCTTATGTCAACAAAGAAACATTGACTACCCAAGAGAGAGCCCAATTTTGAGAATCCATCCCCGTCTCTAACACTCTCTAACATTAAAAAAAAAAAAATTGCAAACCGGTGGGTGGTCAATCTCAAAATAAGGAAGCCTCCTGTTTTCTGCACCTCGACAGGTGACCCAGCGGCGGAGGAGTGGTCGCCCTGGAGCGTGTGTTCATCCACCTGTGGGGAGGGCTGGCAAAGTAGGACTCGGTTCTGTGTGTCGTATTCGTACAGCACCCAATGCAGTGGGCCCCTCCGCGAACAACGGCAATGCAACAATTCTGCTGTCTGTCCAGGTGATGACCTCCACACACCCCAACCCCCTCATTCCCCCTTCTCTCTTCCAAACACTTCTTTCTTGCATGAAGGTCTTTCATTACCCAACTAGGTAACATCAACTCTTCAACATCTTCATCAAGGATTTGGACAAGGGGATAGATGGGGAACTTATCAAATTTGCATATGACAGCAAACTGGCAGGAATAGCCAACACTTCAGAAGACAAGCACAAAATACAGAAGGATCTTGACCAACTTGAACAAGGGGCTCTATCTAACAAAATGAAATTAAGTAGTGGAAAAAGTAAGGTTTTACATTTAGGCAAGAAAAACAAAATATGCACAGATCCAGAATATGTGGTACCTTGCTCAACAGTAGTAACTGTGAGAGGGAACTTGAAGTCCTAGTGCACAACCATTTAAATATGAGCCAGTAGTGTGCAGCAGCTGCCAAAAAGGCCAACACAGTTCTAGGCTGCATTAACAGAGGGATAGAAACAAGAACATGGGAAGTGTTAATACCACCTTATAAGGCCTTGGTAAGACCACACTTGAAATCCTGCATTCAGTTTTGGTAGCCAGGATGCAAAAAGGATATTGAGACTCTAGAAAAAGTGCAGAGAAGAGCAATAAAGATGATTAGGGGACTGGAGGCTAAAACATATGAAGAACAGTTGCAGGAACTGAGTCTGTCTAGTTTAATGAAAAGAAAGACCAGGGGAGACATGATAGCAGTCTTGCAATATCTCAGGGGTTGCCACAAAGAAGAGGGAGTCAACCTATTCTCCAAAGCACTTGAGGGTAGAACAAGAAGCAATGGGTGGAAACTAAACAAGGAGAGGAGCCATTTAGAACTAAGGAGAAATTTCCTGGCAGTTAAAACAATTAACCAGTGGAACTGCATGCCTCCAGAAGTTGTGAATAGTCCGATACTGAAAGTTTTTAAGAAGATGTTGAATAACCTTCTGTCTGTAGTAGTGTAGGGTTTCCTGCCTAAGCAGGGGGTTGGACTAGAAGACCTCCGAGTTCCCTTCCAACGTTGTTGTGTTTGTTGTTGTTATCATTATCATTATCACTAGTGCAACTGTTATCTAGCTAGTTGCAGAATAGAGAATAACAGAGTTGCAAGGGACCTTGGAGGCCAACTCCTTGCTCAACTAGAAGACCTTAAAACATGTTTATTTTTACGTGAAAGGACCACCCTTTGAAGGAGCTGGGGAATCCCTCCCACAAAGAGATTCTAGGGGCGGAGCCTTGACGTCACCGGCAGGTTGCTAAGGATGCTAAGATGATCACTTCTTGGATTCCATGGAATCCAGGAAGTGATCACCTTGGCATCCTTAGCAACATGCCGGTATACGTGATGTCAAAGCTCCACCCCCCCGGAATCTCTTGGTGGGATTCCCCGTTCGGGTTCGGGTTCGGGTTTGGCCGAATTTTGCGTAAAGTTCGTCCGAACTTGCCAAACCCGAACACTGTTGGGTTCGCCCATCACTATTGGTGACATATGCATAGTGCCAGGAATTCAGTTCCTGAGCATGCACAGAAGAACCACCCCCACCACCCCCAAAATTCCCATAACAAATAATTTAACATTTTTTAAAAAATTCATTCTTTCATTCTTTCATTCCTTCATTCTTTCATTCTTTCATTCCTTCATTCCTTCATTCCTTCATTCCTTCATTCTTTCATTCTTTCATTCTTTCATTCTTTCATTCTTTCATTCTTTCATTCTTTCATTCTTTCATTCTTTCATTCTTTCATTCTTTCATTCTTTCATTCTTTCATTCTTTCATTCTTTCATTCTTTCATTCTGTCATTCAGTCATTCAAATTTCTAGGCTGCCCTTTTTTATTGGATAAGATGGCGGCCTCTACGGACCAGCAACATCCAATCCAATTCCATCATTTCCAGCGGGTTGTTACCAGTTTGGGCAAACTGGTCCAAACTGGGAGGAACCCACTTTTGGCTTGAACCTTTTCCTCTCTGTGTCTGCCCCTCATCTATTGCAAGACTGCTATCATGTCACTCCTCATCCTTCTCTTCATTAGGCTAGACCAGTGATGGCGAACCTTTGGCATGGGGACCATAGGTGGCTCATGGAGCCATATTTGCTGGCATGCGAGCCGTTGCTGTAATTCAACTCCAACATACATGTGTGTGCCAGCCAGCTGATTTTTTGCCTAACAGAGAGCCTCTGGGAGGGCGTTTCTGGCTTCCAGAGAGACTTTGGGGGATGGGGGAGGACATTTTTACTTTTTCCCAGCTTCAAGGAAGCCTTTGGAGCCTGGGCAGGGCAAAACACAAGCCTACTGGGCCCACCAGAAGTTGGGAAGCAGGCCATTTCCGGCCTCCAGAGGACCTCTGGAAGAGCGGGGAAAGCTTTTTCTGCCCTCCCCAGGCATTGAATTATGGGTGTGGGCACGTGGCCATGGACAATTATTATTATTTATTAGATTTGTATGCAGCCCCTCTCCGAAGACTCGGAGTGGCTCACAACAAGAATACAAAATACAAATCCAATGATTAAATATTGACAAAGATATTGACAAAATTGAACGGGTCCAAAGATGGGCTACAAGAATGGTGGAAGGTCTTAAGCATAAAACGTATCAGGAAAGACTTCATGAACTCCATCTGTATAGTCTGGAGGACAGAAGGAAAAGGGGGGACATGATTGAAACATTTAAATATGTTAAAGGGTTAATTAAATAAGGTCCAGGAGGGAAGTGTTTTTAATAGGAAAGTGAACACAAGAACAAGGGGACACAATCTGAAGTTAGTTGGGGGAAAGATCAAAAGCAACATGAGAAAATATTATTTCATTGAAAGAGTAGTAGATCCTTGGAACAAACTTCCAGCAGACGTGGTTGGTAAATCCACAGTAACTGAATTTAAACATGCCTGGGATAAACATATATCCATCCTAAGATAAAATACAGAAAATAGTATAAGGGCAGACTAGATGGACCATGAGGTCTTTTTCTGCCGTCAGACTTCTATGTTTCTATGTTTCTAAAACAGCAAAACAGTTAAAAAAAACCTTGATTTAAAAACACTCATACAACCCAAACAAATCATACATAAAACGGAACAGCCGAGGGGTATATATCAATTTCCCCATGCCTGGTGGCAAAGGTGGGTTTTTAGGAGTTTGCAAAAGGCAAGTCCTAATCTCCGGGGGGAGTTGATTCCAGAGGGGCGGGGCTGCCACGCAGAAGGCTCTTCCCCTGGGTCCTGCCAGATGATATGTTTAGTCGACGGGACCCAGAGAAGGCCAACTCTGTGGGACTTAGTCGGCCGCTGGGATTCGTGCAGCAGAAGGCGGTCCCGAAGGAATTCTGGTCTGGTGCCATGAAGGGCTTTATAGGTCATAAACAACACTTTGAATTGTGACCGGAAACTGATCGGCAACCAGTGCAGACTGCGGAGTGTTGGTGTGACATGGGCATATCTGGGAAAGCCCAGGATTGCTCTCGCAGCTGCATTCTGCACGATCTGAAGTTTCCAACAGGGTGCATGCATGCTCTTTCGCCATCCCTGGACTAGATCTTCCAAGTTCCCACAACCATTCTTGCTAAGGTTGCCTAATGAAGATAGTTGCACTGATGATGTTATCAAGTTGGGTAATCTTCAAATCTACAGATAAATGGTAGAAAAAACCCTAAGAAGTTCACAATGAAACTCTTGGCTACAGATGTTCTCTTTGATTGGATAGTTTCCCCGAACTTGTGTTATTTCTGAAAGGAACTTAGATTCGGTTCCAAGTCACCATGGAAAATATATATATATCACCTCATGGTTCCTGCCTGCCTGAGAGATTTCACCCACAAGCATATGTTTTCACTTGTAAAAATAATCCAATATGTGCTCTTGAAAAGGGCAAGGCGGTAAGATGGTTGCAGTGGGATGTTAGAGAGATGATTTGTTTTGTGTTCTCATTAAAATACCCAAACTGATTCTCATCTCCAGGATTATACATCTTGTGGAAATTTGGACGGTGGTCTTTACGCTTGGATGTTTTCTTGGAGACTTTTCATGACTTAACTAGGGAACGGTGTCAGTGCTGGAAGGCAGTGGGGTTTGTGGAAAGGTGGTGGTGGAGGAGGAGGAGGAGGAGGAGGAGGAGGAGGAGGAGGAAGGCTATGTGGTCCCTTTCTAAGTTTAGTGGTTTTCCTGTAGATGTTTCATGACTAGTGATGGGCGAACCGAACTCGCACAATTCAGGTCCGTACTGAATTTTGTGGCGTTTGGTATGCTGAACATGAACCCGAAATTTTTTGAAACTTCGGGCAAAGTTCGGGGTCGTATTCAGCGTTCGGAGCTTTGACGTCACCGGCAGGTTGCTAAGGATGCCAAGGTGATCACTACCTGGGTTCCATGGAATCCAGGAAGTGATCACCTTGGCATCCTTAGCAACCTGCCAGTATACGTGACATCAAAGCTCCGGCCCCGGAATCTCTTGCTGGGATTCCCCGTTTGGGTTCGGGTTCGGTTCGGGTTCGACCAAATTTTGTGTAAAGTTCGTCCGAACCTGCCGAACCCCAACACCGTTGGGTTCGCCCATCACTATTCATGAGCCAAATAGATAGTGTTGTCAGTGCTGGAAGGCAGTGGGGTTTGTGAAGAGGAGGAGGAGAAAGAGGAAGAGGAGGAAGGCTATGTGGTCCCTGGTGCTCTCTAAGTTTAGTGGTTTTTCTGTCAATGTTTCAAGACCCAACTAGGCAAGACTGTCAGTGCTTGAAGGCAGTGGGTTTTGTGGAAAGGAGGAGGAAGAGGAGGAGGAGGAAGAAGAAGAAGAAGAGGAGGAGGAAGGCTGTGTGGTCCCTGGTGATCTCTGAGCTTGGCGGGTTTTCCTGTAGATGTTTCATGATCCAACTAGGTAACCTCATCAGTGCTAGAATGGAGGAAGAGGAGGAGGAGGAAGAGGAGAGGGGTTGAACTGGGAGAGCCAATGATAACATGCTTAGTCAACGAATAGGCATAGCAACTCAGTCAGCCCATAGGTGCTAACTACTTCTGAGCCTGTAGAGAATCAAAATCTTAAGGCTGGGTGTAGCTCACTCTGCACTTTTCCACTCTGAACTCTGCTGAAATGAAACTAACTGTTCTCTGCTATCTGTAACTGCTTGAAGAAGAACTCTGCTTATGGTATTGTAAATTCATCCGTTACTATGTTTATAAAGAGGTTTATGAATCCAGCTAAATCGGTGTGCTTTTGGTTTTGGTTTCTATACAATTTTTTTGTAACAAACCATTTATATACTAGTGCAGGGATGGCGAACCTATGGCATGGGTACCACAGGTGGCATGCAGAGTCATATCTGCTGGCACATGAGCTGTTGTCCCAGCTCAGCTCCAATGTGCATGTATGTGCCAGCCAGCTGATTTTTGGCTCTTGTGGGGGCTCTGGGAGGGAGTTTTTGGCTTCCAGAGAGCCTCCAGGGGATGGGGGAGGGCATTGTTACCCTCCCCTGGCTCCAGGGAAGCCTTTGGATCCTGGGGAGTGTGAAACACGAGCCTACTGGGCCCATGAGAAGTTGAGAACAGGCCATTTCCCCAGGGCCTCTGGGGGAAGCGGAGGAAGCTATTTTTGCCCTCCCCGGGCATTGAATTATGGGTGTGGGCACTCACACATGAGCAATAATGTGTGCCCACACTCTTTCAGCAGCCGAGGGTAAAAAGGTTCGCAATTGCCATTACTGTACTAGTGGTTTGCCCTGTTAGTATGGATGGGAATGTTCTTGATGTGACAGAGCAAACCACTTATATAAAAGAACCAGACACAAACGCCACTCCCCTCAAGCACTGATGATATTCCATAGTTAGGTCATGAAACATCTTCAAGAAACCCACCAAGTTCCGAGAGCATCCAGGACATCACAGTTCATCCTTGAGCCGCTAATATTCTCCGACATAAGAACTACCAGATCAGCTGATCTACTGCGTCCTAATTTTGAATGTCACAGCATGGGGGATTGAGAATGCAACGAATTACAGAACTGAATTGTAATGAATTTACTAACCGCTTGCAGAGGCAAGCGATTGACACAGCCAATGCAATGGATCCCAGATTACTTACGGGACCGCCTTCTGCCGCACAAATCCCAGCGGCCGATCAGGTCCCACAGAGTCGGCCTTCTCCAGGTCACATCAACCTAGGCCCTGCCAGACAACATTGTCTGGTCGACGGGACCTGGAGAAGGCGAACTCTATGGGACCTAATCGGATGCTGGGATTTGTGCAGCAGAAGGCGATCCCATAAGTATTCTGGTTCAATGACATGTTGGGCTTTGTAGGTCATCACCAACACTTTGAATTGTGTCCGGAAACCGATCGGCAACCAATGCAGTCCGCGCACTATTGCATGCGTGCAATATTGCTTGCATGTCCACACCCATAATGCAATCTCCTCCCACCTGTGCTGCCCCGGTGCATGAATGCAGACTTCATCGAAACCTCCAAATATCTGGTAGGCCTGTTGGGTACATTTTTTGCCATCCACAGGCTCCAGAGGCTTTTCTGGAGCCTGGGGAGGACGAAAACTGCCTCCCCCTATTCTGGAAAGCCCAAAATTAGCTTGCCAGTGTGCAGATACATGCTAGGGCTGACATAAGGCAACACCTCTTGTGCCCTCAGATATGGCTCTGCATGCTACATGGCATTGGACCAGATTACCTCCGGAACTGCCTGCTACCGCACGAATCCCAGAGACCAATAAGGTCCCACAGAGTTGGCCTTTTCCGGGTCCCATCGACTAAACAAGGTCGTTTGGCGGGTCCCAGGGGAAGAGCCTTCTCTGTGGCGGCCCCGGCCCTCTGGAACCAACTCACCCCGGAGATTAGAACTGCCCCCACTCTCCCTGTCTTTCGTAAACTACTCAAGACTCACTTATGCTGCCAGGCATGGGGGAGTTAGGATATTCCTTCCCCTAGGCCATTACAAGTTATGCATGGTATGTTTGTGTGTATGTTTGGTTTTATAATAAGGGTTTTTAGTTGTTTTATTAATTGGATTGTTACATGCTGTTTTTATCATTGTTGTTAGCCGCCCCAAGTCTGCCATAGGTTCACCATCATGGGACTAAACTCTTCTAAAAAGCTGAGAAAATATTATTTTACTGAGAAAATATTATTTTACTGAGAAAATATTATTTTACTGAGAAAATATTATTTTACTGAGAAAATATTATTTTACTGATAGAGTAGTAGATGCTTGGAACAAACTTCCAGCAGCTGTGGTTGCTAAATCCACAGTCACTGAATTTAAACATGCCTGGGGTAAACATAGATCCTTCCTAAGATAAAATACAGGAAATTGTATAAGGGCAGACTAGATGGACCAGGAGGTCTTTTTCTGCCGTCAGTCTTCTATGTTTCTATGTGTCTAATGAGGAAGTACCCACAACGTCTGGTGTCAAGCTGTTCCACTGGTTCATTGTCCTCATTGTTAATTCCAAGTTGCTTCTCTCTTTGATTAGTTTCTGCCTATTGTTTCTTATCCTGCCTCCTGGTGCTTTGGAGAATAAAATCCTCTTATCTGAAACCAAATTTCAAACGGCGAACTGAAAAAGGAAGAAGTCTGAATTCCTTCAAACATGCAGTTGAAAATTGTCTTCTTATTATATCTGCATGTCTGGCTTGACATATTTTATAATGGATGCTTTGCTTTAAAAATAAAAATTGTCGTGCCTTTTCTTAGGTTCTATGCAAGGCGAACTCTTGCACATATTAAATAAAAATAAGTGGGGCTAACGCTAATGATGTTTTAATACAAATTTCAGGAGCTCCTCGAAATACATATTTAAATGTGATTTGGAAGGAAAATGCGAGCTTTAGAGAATTTTTTTTTTTTAAAGGGGCTTTAGTGGAGTTCTTAGAATTGCAAATCGATGCCAAGATTAGGGGTAAAATGTGTTAGTTTTATTTGAATTTGAAAAGTACTGGTGGGGAGTCCTTAGGTTTGCAAATGAAGGCAGAAATTACGGTTAAGATGTTCGCTGAATATGAATTATATAAAGGTCTTGGACTACAAGTGTGCAAGGTTTGCTTATCCTGCAGTCAGAGAAGAGCAAATTGATTGGTGCTAAAAAGAAGCTGCAATTTACGAGGAGCTTATAAGTGGAAAATAAAGCCCTTTTTCCCCCTCACTTTCTTTGGAGACTGTGGTGGCAATCGGGAGGTATTGTTGATCTAGGATGGTCTAAAAAAAGGGGTCTCCAGCTGTTTAACTTGTGGAGAACAAGTGGGGAAGGTGGAATGCAGAACAAAGAGGCTAGAAAAAAGAAAGCTGGTTTTGTTTTAGGTGCTAGGCTAGGCACTAGGAGACTGGGAGTTCTAGTCTTGCCTTAGACGGGAAAGCTGCCTGAGTGACTTTGAGTCAATCATTAGCAGTTGGTGAGTTCTACTCCCACCTAGGGCATGAAAGCCAACTAGGTGACTTTGGGTCAATCCCTAGGAGATGGTGAGTTCTAGTTCACCCTGGGCATGAAAACCATCCAGATGATTTTGGGTCAATCACTATTTACTATGACTGAACATCCAAAATATACTATTAAATTCTATGTATATATGCAATATGTGTACATACACATTACACACAGGCACACAAAAATATACATTATCTACTATATAAAATGTATGTATAACTATAAGCACAGCTCTTCTAAAATTATACACATTCAATGTCATTTACTGCATTTGGAAAAACATACCCAGAGCCCAGAAGGGATTTTTTTTTAAAAAAATCAAATCTTTTTCTACTGGTTCTGCGTACCTGACCGTACCTGTAGGAGCCCATCACTGATGAAGATCCAAGACAGAAAGAATTCACAAATAACACATTCAACAGTGAACTGGTGTAGAGTTGAGCTGAACTCTTCTCTTTCATTACAGTCCATGGCACGTGGGATGAATGGTCGCCGTGGAGTCTCTGCTCATCAACGTGCGGACGGGGATATAGAGACCGAACCCGGATATGCAAACCCCCCCAGTTCGGAGGAAGCCCCTGCGAAGGCCCCGAGAAACAGACCAAGTTCTGCAATATCGCCCTATGCCCAGGTAATTTGCTAAAGAAACTTCCTCCTAGTGGGGAAAAAACCTGAATAATAAAAAGTAAAATTGGAATGCAATTTAGGTTATTGTATTTTAATACTTGTTGCTTGTATCCTTAAGATTTTTATTAATATTTATTGTTTCTTCATTGCTTATTTGACCCCTGTGACAATCATTAAGTGTTTTTTACCTTATGATTCTTGACAAATGTATCTTTTTCTTTTATGTACGCTGAGAGCATCTGCACCAAAGGAAAATTCCTTGTGTGTCCAATGACACTTGACCAATAAAGAATTCCATTCCATTCCGTTCCATTCTGTTCCATTTTATTCTCCATTCCAATATTCTATTCAATTCCAATATTACATTCAATTTCAATATTCTATTCTATTCTGAGACAATATATGCTTTTTGATTTGTATTGAAGGTTTATGTGATGTTATGTATGATTTAAATGTGGAGGAAAAAAATTAAAAACAAAACTTTTACCAAAACAAAAAAAAATTATCCCCCATCGGTGAGTCATGGGGAACTGTGATATTTCACTGATAGAGAGTGGTGTGAATCGGACACTGAAAATGATCCACAATTTTCTTGATCTCCAGATCCCACTGGATCCAGTGTTGTATTTTTGTGGGATTTTTTTTTTTAATATGTGGGTTTTTCATGTCTGGAGATTGGAGAAAGGATGATGGGAAATGAAAGGGAGTTATACTGCCCAAGAATGCAGTCATAGAATAGAATGGAATGGGATGGGATGGGATGGAGTAGAGTAGGGTAGAGTAGGGTAGAGTAGAGTAGAATAGAGAAGAGAAGAGAAGAGAATGTAGAATGTAGAATATAGAATATAGAATGGAATGGAATGGAATGGAATGGAATGGAATGGAATAGAATAGAATAGAATAGAATAGAATAACAGAGTTTGAAGGGTCCTTGGAGATCTTCTAGTCCAACCCCTTGCTTAAGTTGCAAACCCTACACCACTTCAGACATGGTATCCCAAATCCTCTTAAAAACTTCCAGTGTTGGACGTTCAAAACTTCTAGAGGCAAACTGTTCCACTGGTTAATTGTTCTAACTGTCAGGAAATTCCTCCTTAGTTATTCTTCTTTCTTTGATTAGTTTCTACTCATTGCTTCTTATTCTACCCTCAGGTGCTTTGGAAAAAAGCTTGACTCCCACTTCTTTGTGGTAACCCCTGAAATATTGGAGGACTGCTATCATCTTCCCTGGTCCTTCTTTCCATTAAACTAGACATACTCATTCCTGCTAATGTTCTTCATACGTTTAGCTTCCAGTCCCCTAATCATCTTTGTTGCTCTTCTCTGCACTCTTTCTAGAATCTCCACATCCTTTTTACATCTTGGCGACCAAAACTAGATGTAGTATTCCAAGTGTGGCCTTACCAAGGCCTTATAAAGTGGTATTAATTTCTAACCTACTCAAGCCTTGTGCTCTGGAGAGGATACTCCAGGTTTGCATACAGGGTTTTAGGAACTCTTTCCAGAGCACAATACCATAGACTTTCAAGACTACAGAGTCTACGGAGAGGGGCGGCATACAAATCCAATAAATAATAATAATAATAATAATAATAATAATAATAATAATAATAATAATAATAATAATGACTGAAGGTTGTCAATGATGAATGATGAGAGGGATCTAAGGGACCATCAGTTAAATACGAACCAGCCATGTGTGCGGCAGCCAAAATTACCAACACAAACTTAGGCTGCATAAACAGAGGGATAAAATCAAGATCATGTGAAATATTAATACCATTTTAATACCATTCTTGACAAGTGTATCTTTTTTCTTTTATGTACACTGGGAGCATCTGCACCAAAGACAAATTCCTTGTGTGTCCAATCACACTTGGCCAATAAAGAATTCTATTCTATTTTATAATATCTTGGTGAGGCCACACTGCATCCAGTTTTGGTCACCATAGTATTAAAAAAAAAAAGGTGCTGAGACTCTGAAAAGAACTAAGAGAAGAGCAACAAAAATGATTAGGGGACTGGAGGCTAAAACATATAAAGAACGGTTGCTGGAATTGGGTAGGTCTCATTTAATTACCCCCAAACAATGACGATTCTCTGATGCAGGAACAATGCGGTGTTTATTTGCAGCTGGACAAGAGAGAGAGAGAGAGACGGAGTGGATTTTTTGGGGATGGGAAGGTTGCAAAAATATTGCTTAATTGCAGCAGGAACTCTGCTGAAATTCTGGCTGGCTGGCGGCGGTTTGATTTGGCGCAGTGAGTCGCCGCTAATTAAACTACTGGATCTTTGGAGTGAAAATCTTGGCAAACAACTGGGCTCGGCTTTTAGAGTTTTATCACACACACACACACACACACACACACACGGATGTTAATTAAAGAGAGAAATGCCAGGCATTTAACGGAGATGGTTTGAGCTCCGAGAAAGGTCAGAACACAGCGAGGAATGGAGGAAAATATATATCTCCTCCATCCATTCACCCATCTACCTTATGGATAATGCGGCTTTTACTGGAACAAGCTGGGTTGTTGTTGGGGTACAGTGTCCAGAGTATTCCCTAAAAATACACTTAAAAAATAAAAATAAACCAGCCAGTTTGTATTGAATAGAAAAGAAAAGAAATAAGGGGGGAAAGGAAAGGAAAGGAGAATGGAATTGGAGTAGAGTAGAGTAGAGTTTGTTTGTTTGTTTGTTTGTTTGTTTGTTTGTTTGTTTGTTTGTTTGTTTGTTTGTTTTGTCCCATACCCAATAATACCCCATGAGGTTTATAGAGGATATAATCAGGTAGAATGTATTAAAGGGAGAATAGAGGATAAAATAAAGGAGTAAAATAGAACTGAGAGAATAGCAGAAAAATATATAGGGACCGGAAAGAAGATATATGAAATATGGGAGAGATTATAGACAGGAGACAGTAGGCACTGGTGCACTTATACTATTATAATTATATTATAATTATACTATCATTATTATATTATTACTATTACTCATAGTAAAATATATCTAAGAAAGAAGAGAAGATATAGGAATAAAATATATCAATGAAAGAACAGAAGAAGAGATATAGAATTTTATATAGAGATATAGATATAGAGTTTTATATAGAGATATAGTTTTATATAGTTTTGCAAAATGCATTTGCAAAAGTGCCCCCCCAATAGTAAAATCACATTTCCCCCCCAAATATGAATAGAATAGAATAGAATAGAATAGGAATTCTTTATTGGTCAAGTGTGATTGGATACACAAGGAATTTGTCTTAGTGCATATTCGTTTATCATATAGCATATAAAGAAAATATAAAAGGAAATAGGGAAAATAGGGAAGGGAAAAGGAAGGGAAAGAAAATTGGGGGGGGGAGGCATTGATTTCTAACTCCCTTTGGGGCAGTAGAATGAGATAACCTTAAACCTCAACTATTCACTTTTACATAATAGTATGAAGTAGCCATTTTAATAAAAACAAATACTGTATATCCGATTGGTAAAACCCGAAATTGAAGTTCCATTTTTTCCCCATCTCAAGCACAAGGTCCAGAAGTGACGTCAAGTGAGGGTCTTTTGAGGGACCTAGTGATGGGTCAGGTGTGTGTTGCATCAAGTGAGGTTGTTGTGATGGATCAGGTGTGAGTTGCATAAAATGAGGGGTCCTGTGATGTGTTTAATGATGGGTCATGGGTGGGTCATATCAGGTGAGGGTCTTGTGATGGGCCTTGTGATAGGTCAGGTGAGTTGCATCAAATGAGTATCTTGTGATGGCTCATATGGGTCAGGTATGTGTGTGTCAAGTGAGGTTCTTGTGATGGTTGAGGTGTGGGTTGCATCGTGAGGTTCTTGCATGGGTCTTGTGATAGCTTAAGTGTGGACAACATCTGTTGAGGATCTTACAATGGGGAAATCATGTCTGGCGAGACTCTTGTGATGGTTCTTGAGATAAGTAAGATGAGGATCACATGAGGTCAGGATTTTGTGATGGGTCTTGTGATGCATCAGGTGTAGGTGTGTCAAGTGAGGGCCTTATCATGGGTCAGATGATGAGTTGCATCAAGTGAGAGTCTTCAGATGGGTCTTCTGATGGGTCTTGCCATGGAGATAAACTTTGCTTACCTAGAGTTGGGTGATCCAGAGATGTGTAGATTGGCCCAAGATAGTTTGTGAACCTTGAGGACATCTAAACGGTCTACAATCGTCCGATTCACAGATCCTTCCAACTTCATCTATTTGTCGTGTGTGTTCGTAATCTTTGGCCTCCCTGATTTAGCAATAACAAGCACTGAGATAATTATACCAAGTCCCTCACGTCAAGCCACATTATATATACGACTCCCATAAAAAAAATTACTCATATTTCATTGCTAAATTGCACATTGCAAAAAGGAGGTGTCACCAGTTAGATGATAAATTATGGTTGGGGTTTCAGGCTGGGTATGTGTGTGTCTTTGTGTATGTGGTGTATTTTGAGCTAATGCTATTGTGCAAAAAAAATTGAGAAGTTTTGAGAAACTTGAAAGCTTCTAAGAGCGCACATAAGGCTGTGGGCTTAACTCCTTAAATTATTTTTTTTGAAATAATTCATATTTTGCTTTACCATCCCCAATTCCTGTTGGCAGTGGGGATATTTGGCAAGCCAAGCCATCAATAAGTTATTTACAGATTATAGAAGGGAGCAGGGCTGGACTGTCGAAAGAGAAAAATGACTTATCAAAAATGAGGCAGCTGATATTAAAATAAAAAAAGCCCTCAAGGATTCCATAAATATGTTTCCTTCTCTTGCTTTGGTAGGAAAACTGCTCAAGGAATTCACTCAAAGGTTATTTGTTGTCTCATTAAATTAGAATGTCAGAATATAATAGAGCTGGAAGGGACCTTGGAGATCTACTAGTTCAACCCCCTCCTCAGGCAGGAGACCTTATACCAGGTGTTGTGGTTAGCTCTGGCCCAGCTCCTGCCCCAAGGAATGTGCAGGTGGATGTGGGGGAGACATCCACATGCTGCAGGCCTGTTTTGCTCCCGATGGAATCTGCCGATGAAGCCTCCTCTGACCAAGGAAGCATGAGTGACAGGGAGGAGGAGAGTTTGGCAGACAGCCCAGGAGGAGATCAATCATCTGTATCATCCCTGGATTCTGAACAAGAATTAATGACACATGCGTAGAGTGATGCATAGGAGACAACAACTGAAGGATTATTACAAGAGAAAATGAGGCCACCTGTGGTTGGGTGGGGCTGCTGTAATTAGGGCTGCTGCTATAAATGGCAGTGTGTGGGTTTGGCCTTTGTGAAAGAGTATCTGATCGCAGTTCTTCAGGAATCGTGTGTTGCTGTTTTCTGGACTTTGTTTGTTGATTTTTCATGCCTTTGAAACCAAAGCAGAGCAACATGTGTATGTGTCTCATTTTGTTGGAAGAAGAAGGGGTGTGAAGTTTCTTCACAGCTGCTAGCTAAGTACTTAATGACTGCTTAAGAGAAATTGTACAGACTATCCGGGTGTTTTGGGACGAGTGCTCTTTGCAATACAAAAAGAGTGCTTAGTTTATTTTGAATTTTGTGATAAAGAACATTGTTTTGAATTTTCAAACGTGTGTGTGTCTGCAATTTATGCCCTTGAATTTTCGGGAGGCTCCTACCAGAGAGCCCGGCAGAATACCAGGTGTAGGCAAAGTTGGCTCTTCTATGACATGTGGACTTCAACTCCCAGAATTCCTGAGCTTGTGTGATTGACTTGATCCAAGTTTATAAAATCATGC